>NW_027490122.1:428386-641314 GCF_050948175.1 Xylocopa sonorina
ATATTCATTGCGATGTGTCATGTACACCTCGTATTCACTTCAAAAAAATGTAAATGCGACACTTCCATGCTAGGAAATAGCGTCTGCAGATGTATACGCGTCGAGGTAATAGAGTTCTAATGCTTCTTAAAAAGCGATATCGCATCTCACTTCTATGTTTCATGATAAGATATAATATTCATTGCGAAGTGTCATGTATACCTCGTATTCACTTGAAAAGAATGTAAATGCGACCATTTCTTTCTAGGAAATAGCATTTGCAGATGTCTAGGTATCGTAGCAATAGAGTTCCAATGCTTCTAAACCCGCGATATCGCATCTCATTTCTATGCTTCATGATAAGACATAATATTCATTGCGAAGTGTCATGTATACCTCGTATTCACTCCAAGTGAATGTAAATGCGACACTTCCTTGCTAGGAAATAGAGTATTCAGATGTCTACGTATCGTGGCAATAGGGTTCCAATGCTACTTAAATCGCGATATCGCATCTCATTTCTATGTTTCGTGATAAGATATAATATTCATTGCGAAAGCGTCATGTATACCTCGTATTCACTTCAAAAGAATGTAAATGCGACTATTGGTTGCTAGGAAATAGCGATTGCAGATGTCTACGTATCGTAGCAATAGAGTTCTAATGCTTCTCAAAACGCGATATCGCATCTCATTTATATGTTCCGCGATAAGATATAATATTCATCGCGAAGTGTCAGGTATACCTCGTTTTCACTTCAAAAGAATGTAAATGCGACACTCCCATGCTAGGAAATAGCGTTTGCAGATGTCTACGCGTCAAGGCAATAGGGTTCTAATGCTTCTTAAAACGTGATATCGCATCTCACTTCTATGTTTCATGACAAGATATAATATTCATTGCGAAGTGTCATGTATACCTCGTATTCACTTCAAAAGAATGTAAGTGCGACTATTTCTTTCTAGGAAATAGCATTTGCAGATGTCTAGGTATCGTAGCAATAGAGTTCCATTGCTTCTCAACCCGCGATAACGCATCTCATTACTATGTTTCGTGATAAGTTATAATATTCATTCCGAAGTGTCATGTAAACCTCGAATTCACTTCAAAATAATGTAAATGCGGCTATTGGTTGCTAGGAAATAGCGGTTGCAGATGTCTACGTATCGTAGCAATAGAGTTGTAGTGCTTCTCAAAACGCGATATCGCATCTCATTTCTATGCTTCATGATAAGATATAATATTCATTGTGGAGTGTCATGTATGCCTCGTACTCACTTCAAAAGAATGTAAATGCGACTATTCCTTGCTAGGAAATAGCATTTGCAGATGTCTACGTATCGTAGCAATAGAGTTCTAATGCTTCTCAAAACGCGATATCGCATCTCATTTCTATGCTTCATGATAAGATATAATATTCATTGCGAAATGTCATGTATACCTCGTATTCACTCCAAACGAATGTAAATGCGACACTTCCTTGCTAGGCAATAGCGTATTTAGATGTCTACGTTTCGTAGCAATAGAGTTCTAATGCTACTTAAATCGCGATATCGCAACTCATTTCTACGTTTCGTGATAAGATATAATATTCATTGCGAAGTGTCATGTATACCCCGTATTCACATCAAAAGAATGTAAGTGCGACACTTCCATGCTAGGAAATAGCGCATTCAGATGTCCACGTATCGTAGCAATAGGTTTCTAGTGCTACTTAAATCGCGATATCGCAACGCATTTCTACGTTTCGTGATAAGATGTAATATTCATTGCGAAGTGCCATGTATACCGCGTATTCACTCCAAACGAATGTAAGTGCGACACTTCCTTGCTTGGCAATAGCGTATTCAGATTTCTACGTATCGTAGCAATAGTGTTCTAATGCTACTTAAATCGCGATATCGCAACTCATTTCTACGTTTCGTGATAAGATATAATATTCATTGCGAAGTGTCATGTGTACCTCGTATTCCCTCCAAACGAATGTAAATGCGACACTTCCTTGCTAGGAAATAGCATTTGCAGATGTCTACGTATCGTAGCAATAGAGTTCTAATGCTTCTTAGATCGCGATATCGCATCTCATTTCTATGTTTCGTGATAAGTTATAATATTCATTCCGAAGTGTCATGTAAACCTCGAATTCACTTCAAAAGAATGTAAATGCGACTATTGGTTGCAAGGAAATAGCGATTGCAGATGTCTACGTATCGTAGCAATAGGGTTCTAATGCTTCTCAAAACGCGTTATAGCATCTCATTTCTATGTTTCCTGATAAGATATAATATTCATTGCGAAGTGTCATGTACACCTCGTATTCACTTCAAAAGAATGTAAATGCGACACTTCCATGCTAGGAAATAGCGTCTGCAGAAGTCTACGCGTCGAGGCAATAGAGTTCTAATGCTTCTTAAAACGCGAAATTGAATCTCAATTCTTTGTTTCATTATAAGATATAATATTCATTGCGAAGTGTCATGTATACCTCGTACTCACATCAAAAGAATGTAAATGCGACTATTCATTGCTAGGGCATAGCGTTTGCAGATGCCTACGTATCGTAGCAATAGAGTTCTAATGCTTCTTAGATCGCGATATCGCATCTCATTTCTATGTTTCGTGATAAGTTATAATATTCATTCCGAAGTGTCATGTAAACCTCGAATTCACTTCAAAAGAATGTAATGCGACTATTGGTTGCTAGGAAATAGCGATTGCAGATGTCTACGTATCGTAGCAGTGGAGTTCTAATGCTTCTCAGAACTCGTTATAGCATCTCATTTCTATGTTTCCTGATAAGATATAATATTCATTGCGAAGTGTCATGTACACCTCGTATTCACTTCAAAAGAATGTAAATGCGACACTTCCATGCTAGGAAATAGCGTCTGCAGCTGTCTACGCGTCGAGGCAATAGAGTTCTAATGCTTCTTAAATCGCGATATCGCATCTTACTTCTATGTTTCATGATGAGATATAATATTCATTGCGAAGTGTCATGTATACCTCGTATTCCCTCCAAACGAATGTAAATGCGACACTTCCTTGCTAGGAAATGGCGTATTCAGATGCCTACGTATCGTAGCAATAGAGTTCTAATGCTACTTATATCGCGATATCGCATCTCATTTCTATATTTCGTGATAAGATATAATATTCATTGCGATGTGTCATGTATACATCGTATTCACTTCAAATGAATGTAAATGCGACTATTGGTTGCTAGGAAATAGCGATTGCAGATGTCTGCGTATCGTAGCAATAGAGTTGTAGTGCTTCTCAAAACGCGATATCGCATCTCATTTCTATGCTTCATGATAAGATATAATATTCATTGTGGAGTGTCATGTATGCCTCGTACTCACTTCCAAAGAATGTAAATGCGACACTTCCTTGCTAGGAAATAGCGCTTGCAAATGATTACGTATCGAAGCAATAGAGTCCTAATGCTTCTTATAACGCGATATCGCATCTCATTTCTATGTTTCATGATAAGATATAATATTCATTGCGGAGTGTCATGTATACCTCGCATACACTTCAAATGAATGTGAATGCGACACTTCCTTGCTAGGAAATAGCGTATTCAGATGTCCACGTATCGTAGCAATAGAGTTCTAATGCTACTTAAAACGCGATGTCGCATCTCACTTCTATGTTTCATGATAAGATATAATATTCATTGCGAAGTGTCATCTATACCTCGTACTAACTTCAAAAGAATGTAAATGCGACGTTTCCATCCTTGGGAATATCGTTTGCAGATGTCTACTTATCGTAGCAAAAGGGTCCTAATGCTTCTTAAAACGACATGTCGCATTTCATTTCCGTGTTTCGTGATAAGATATAATATTCATTGCGAAATGTCATGTATACCTCGTATTCATTCCAAACGAATGTAAATACGACACTTCCTTGCTAGGAAATAGCGTAACTCAGATATCTACGTATCGTAGAAATAGAGTTCTAAAGTTTCTTAAAACGAGATATCGCATCTCATTCCTGTGCCTCATGATAAGATATAATATTCATTGCGGTGTGGCATGTATACCTCGGATACACTTCAAATGAATGTAAATGCGACACTTCCTTGATAGGAAATAGCGTTTGCAGATGTCCAAGTATCGAGGCAATAGAGCTCTAATGCTTCTTAAAACGCGATATCGCACCACATTCCTATGTCTCATGATAAGATATAATATTCATTGCGAAGTGTTGTGTATTCCTCGTCTACACTTCAAATGAATGTAAATGCGACACTGGCTTGCTACGAAGTAGCGTTTGCAGATATCTACGTATCGAAGCAATAGAATTCTAATGCTTCTTAAAACGAGATATCGCATCTAATTTCTATCTTTCATGATAAGATATAATATTCATTGCGGAGCGGCATGTATACCTCGTATTCACTTCAATGGAATGTAAATGCGACACTTCCTTGATAGGAAATAGCGTTTGCAGATGTCTAAGTATCGAAGCAATAAAGTTCTTATGCTTCTTAAAACGAGATATCGCATCTCATTCCTATGCTTCATGATAAGATATAATATTCATTGCTGAGTGGCATGTATACCACGTCTACACTTGCAACGAATGTAAATGCGACACTTCCTTGCTAGGAAATAGCGTTTGCAGATGTCTACGTATCAAAGCAATAGATTTGTAATGCTTCTTAAAACGAGATAGCGCATCTCATTTCTACGCTTCATGATAAGATAATATACTCATTGCGAACTGTCATGTATACCTCGTATTCACTTCAAGAGAATGTAATTGCGACACTTCCTCGCTAGGAAGTAGCGTTTGCAGATGTCTACGTATCGCAGCAATAGATTTCTAATGCTTCCTAAATCGCGATATCGCATTTCATTTCTATATTTCATGATACGATATAATATTCATTGGGAAGTGTCATTTATACCTCGCATACACTTCAAAAGAATGTAAATATGACACTTCCATGCTGGGAAATGCCGTTTGCAGATGTCTACGTATCGTAGCAATAGAGTTCTAATGCTTCTCAAAACGCGATATAGCACCTCATTCCTATGTTTCATGATAAGATATAATATTCATTGCGAAGTGTCATGTATATCTCGTATTCACATCAAAAGAATGTAAGTGCGACACTTCCATGCTAGGAAATAGCGTTTGCAGATACCTACGTATCGTAGCAATAGAGATCTAATGCTCCTTAAAACGCGATATCGCATCTCACTTCTATGTTTCATGATAAGATATAATATTCATTGCGAAGTGTCATGTATACCTCGTATTCACTTCAAAGGGATGTAAGTGCGGCACTTCCTTGCTAGGAAATGGCGTTTCCAGATGACTACGTGTGGAAACAATAGAGTTCTAATGGTTCTTAAAACGCGATATCGCATCTCACTTCTATGTTTTATGATAAGATATAATTTTCATTGCGAAGTGTCATGCATACCTCGTATTCACTTCAAAAGAATGTAAATGCGACACTTGCATGCTAGGAAATAGCGTTTGCAGATGTCTACGTATCGTAGCAATAGAGTTCTAATGCTTCTTAAAACGCGATATCGCATCTCACTTCTATGTTTCATGATAAGATATAATATTCATTGCGAAGTGTCATGTATACCTCGTATTCACTTCAAAAGAATGTAAATGCAACACTTCCCTGCTAGGAAGTAGAGTTTGCAGATGTCTACGTATCGAAGGAATAAGGTTCTACTGCTTCTCAAAATGCGATGTCGCATCTCATTTCTATGTTTCATGATCAGATATAATATTCATTGCGAAGTGTCATGTATACCTCGTATTCACTTCAAAGGGATGTAAGTGCGGCACTTCCTTGCTAGGAAATAGCGTTTCCAGATGACTACGTGTGGAAACAATAGAGTTCTAATGATTCTTAAAACGCGATATCGCATCTCACTTCTATGTTTTATGATAAGATATAATTTTCATTGCGAAGTGTCATGTATACCTCGTATTCACTTCAAAAGAATGCAATGCGTCATTTCCATGCTAGGAAATAGCGTTTGCAGATGTCTACGTATCGTAGCAATAGATTTCTACTGCTTCTTAAAACGAGATGTCGCATTTCATTTCTATGTTTCGTGATAAGATATAATATTCATTGTGCAATGATATGTATACCTCGTATTCACTTCAAAAGAATGTAAATGCGACACTTCCTTGCTAGGAAATAACATTTGCAGATGTCTACGCATTGTAGCAATAGAGTTCTAGCGCTTCTTAAATCGCGATATCGCATCTCACTTCTGTGTTTCGAGATAAGATATAATATTCATTGCGAACAGTCATGTATACCTCGTATTCACTTCGAAAGAATGTAAATGCGACACTTCCTTGCTAGGAAATAGCGTTTCCAGATGACCATGTATCGTAAGAATGGAGTTCTAATACTTCTTAAAATGAGATATCGCATCTCATTTTTATGTTTCATGATATGATATAATATCCATTGCGAAGTGTCATGTATACCTCGTATTCACTTCAGAAGAATGTAAATGCTACACTTCCATGCTAGGAAATAGCGTTTGCTGATGTCTACGTATCGTAGCAATAGAGTTCTAATGCTTCTAAAACGCGATATCGCATCTCACTTCTATGTTTCATGATAAGATATAATATTCATTGCGAAGTGTCATGTATACCTCGTATTCACTTCAAATGAATGTAAATGCGACACTTCCCTGCTAGGAAGTAGAGTTTGCAGATGTCTACGTATCGAAGCAATAGGGTTCTACTGCTTCTCAAAACGCGATGTCGCATCTCACTTCTATGTTTCATTATCAGATATAATATTCATTGCGAAGTGTCATGTATACCTCGTATTCACTTCAAAGAGATGTAAGTGCGACACTTCCTTGCTAGTAAATAGCGTTTCCAGATGACTACGTGTGGAAACAATAGAGTTCCAATGATTCTTAAAACGCGATATCGCAACTCACTTCTATGTTTTATGATAAGATATAATATTCATTGCGAAGTGTCATGTATACCTCGTATTCACTTCAAGAGAATGTAAATGCGACACTTGCATGCTAGGAAATAGCGTTTGCAGATGTCTACGTATCGTAGCAATAGATTTCTAATGCTTCTTAAAACGCGATATCGCATCTCACTTCTATGTTTCATGATAAGATATAATATTCATTGCGAAGTGTCATGTATACCTCGTATTCACTTCAAAAGAATGTAAATGCGACACTTCCGTGCTAGGAAATAGAGTTTGCAGATGTCTACGTATCGTAGCAATAGAGTTCTAATGCTTCTTAAAACGCGATATCGCATCTCACTACTATGTTTCATGATAAGATATAATATCCATTGCGAAGTGTCATGTATACCTCGTATTCACTTCAAAAGAATGTAAATGCGACACTTCCATGCTTGGAAATAGCGTTTGCAGAAGTCTACGTATCGTAGCAACAGGGTTCTAATGCTTCTTAAAACGAGATGTCGCATCTCACTTCTATGTTTCGAGATAAGGTATAATATTCATTGCGAAGTGTCATTATACCTCGTATTCACTTCAGATGAATGTAAATGCGAAACTTCCTTGCTAGGAAATAGCGTTTGCAGATGTCTACGTATCGTAGCAATAGAGTTCTAATGCTTCCTAAAACGCGATATCACATCTCACTTCTGTGATTCGAGATAAGGTATAATTTTCATTGCGAAGTGTCATGTATACCTCTTATTCTCTTCAAAAGAATGTAAAAGCGACACTTCCTTGCTAGGAGATAGCGTTTCCAGATGACCACGTATCGTAAGAATGGAGTTCTAATGCTCCTTAAAACGAGATGTCGCATTCCATTTCTATGTTTCGTGATAAGATATAATATTCATTGTGGAGTGTTATGTATACCTCGTATTCACTTCAAAAGATTGTAAATGCGACACTTGCATGCTAGGAAATAGCGTTTGCAGACATCTACGTATCGTAGCAATAGAGTTCTAATGCTTCTTAAAACGCGATATCGCATCTCACTTCTATGTTTCATGATATGATATAATATCCATTGCGAAGTGTCATGTATACCTCGTATTCGCTTCAAAAGAATGTAAATGCAACACTTCCATGCTAGGAAATAGCGTTTGCTGATGTCTACGTATCGTAGCAATAGAGTTCTAATGCTTCTTAAAACGCGATATCGCATCTCACTGCTATGTTTCATGATAAGATATAATATTCATTATGGAGTGATACGTATACCTCGTACTCACTTCAAGAGAATGTAAATGCGACCCTTCCATGCTAGGGAATAGCCTTTGCAGATGACTACGTATCGTAGCAATAGAGTTCTAATGCTTCTTAGAACGCGATATCGCATCTCACTTTTATGTTTCATGATAAGATATAATATTCATTGCGAAGTGTCATGTATATCTCGTATTCACATCAAAAGAATGTAAATGCGACACTTCCATGCTAGGGAATAGCGTTTGCAGATGTCTACGTATCGCAGCAATAGAGTTCCAATGCTTCCTAAAACGCGATATCGCATCACTCTTCTATGTTTCATAATAAGGTATAATATTCATAGCGAAGTGTCATGTATACCTCGTATTCACTTCAAATGAATGTAAATGCGACACTTCCATGCCAGGAAATAGCGTTTGCAGATGTCTACGTGTCGCAGCAATAGAGTTCTAATGCTTCTTAAAACGCGATATCGCATCTCACTGCTATGTTTCATGATAAGATATAATATTCATTATGGAGTGTTATGTATACCTCGTACTCACTTCAAAAGAAAGCAAATGCGACCCTTCCATGCTAGGGAATAGCCTTTGCAGATGTCTACGTCTCGTAGCAATAGAGTTCTAATGCATCTTAGAACGCGATATCGCATCTCACTTTTATGTTTCATGATAAGATATAATATTCATTGCGAAGTGTCATGTATACCTCGTATTCACTTCAAAAGAATGTAAATGCGACACTTCCATGCTAGGAAATAGCGTTTGCAGATGCCTACGTATCGTAGCAATGGAGTTCTAGTGCTTCTCAAAACGCGATATAGCACCTCATTCCTATGTTTCATGATAAGATATAATATTCATTGCGAAGTGTCATGTATATCTCGTATTCACTTCAAACGAATGTAAATGCGGCACTTCCATGCTAGAAAATAGCGTTTGCAGATGTCTACGTATGGCAGCAATAGAGTTCCAATGCTTCCTAAAACGCGATATCGCATCACTCTTCTATGTTTCATGATAAGGTATAATATTCATTTCGAAGTGTCATGTATACCTCGTATTCACTTCAAATGAATGTAAATGCGACACTTCCATGCTAGGAAATAGCGTTTGCAGATGTCTACGTATCGTAGCATTAGAGTTCCAATGCTTCCTAAAACGCGATATCGCATGCTAGGAAATAGCGTTTGCAGATGTCTACGTATCGTAGCAATAGAGTTCTAATGCTTCTCAAAACGCGATATAGCACCTCATTCCTATGTTTCATGATAAGATATAATATTCATTGCGAAGTGTCATGTATATCTCGTATTCACATCAAAAGAATGTAAATGCGACACTTCCATGCTAGGAAATAGCGTTTGCAGATGTCTACGTATCGTAGCAATAGAGTTCTAATGCTCCTTAAAACGCGATATCGCATCTCACTTCTATGTTTCATGATAAGGTATAATATTCATTGCGAAGCGTCATGTATATCTCGTATTCACTTGAAACGAAAGTAAATGCGACACTTCCATGCTAGGAAATAGCGTTTGCAGATGTCTACGTATCGTAGCAATAGAGTTCTAATGCTTCTTAAAACGCGATATCGCACCTCTCTTCTATGTTTCATGATAAGGTATAATATTCATTGCGAAGTGTCATGTATACCTCGTATTCACTTCAAAAGAATGTAAATGCGACACTTCCTTGCTAGGAAATATTGTTTGCAGATGTCTACGTATCACTGCAATAGAGTAATAATGCTTCTTAAAACGAGATGTCGTATTCCATTTCTATGTTTCGTAATAAGATATAGTACTCATTGTGTAATGTTATGTATACCTCGTATTCACTTCAGTGGAATGTAAGCGCCACGTGTCCATGCTAGGAAATAGAGTTTGCAGATGTCTACGCATATTAGCAATAGAGTTCTAATGCTTCCTAAAACGCGATATCGCACCTCTCTTCTATGTTTCATGATAAGGTATAATATTCATTGCGAAGTGTCATGTATACCTCGTATTCACTTCAAAAGAATGTAAATGCGACACTTCCTTGCTAGGAAATATTGTTTGCAGATGTCTACGTATCACAGCAATAGAGTACTAATGCTTCTTAAAACGAGATGTCGTATATCACTTCTATGTTTCGTAATAAGGTATAATATTCATTGCGAAGTGTCATGTATATCTCGTACTCACTTCAAAAGAATGTTAAAGCGACACTTCCTTGCTAGGAAATAGCGTTTCCAAATGACCACGTATCGTAAGAATGGAGTTCTAATGCTTCTTAAAACGAGATGTCGCATTTCATTTCTATGCTTCGTGATAAGATATAATATTCATAGCGAAGTGTCATGTATACCTCGTATTCACTTCAAAAGAACGTAAATGCGACTACTGCTCGCTAGGAAATAGCGTTTGCAGATGTCTCCGCATCGAGACCGTAGATTTCTAATGCTTCCTAAAACGCTATATCGCATCCCTCTACCGTGTTTTATGATAAGATATAATATTCATTGCGAAGTGTCATGTATACCTCGTATTCACTTCAAAAGAAGGTAAATGCGACTACTGCTTGCTAGGAAATAGCGTTTGCAGATGTCTACGTATCGTAGCAATAGAGTTCTAATGCTACTTAAATCGCGATATCGCATCTCATTTGTATGTTTCGTGATAAGATATAATATTCATTCCGAAGTGTCATGTATACCTCGAATTCACTTGAAAAGAATGTAAATGCGACACTTCCATGCTAGGAAATAGCGTTTGCAGATATCTCCCCATCGAGGCAATAGGATTCTAATGCTTTTTAAGACGCGATATCGCATCTCACTTATATGTTACATGATTAGATATAATGTTCATTACGAAGTGTCACGTATACCTCGTATTCACTTCAAAAGAATGTAAATGCGAATCTTCCTTGCTAGGAAATAGCGTTTGCAGATGTCTCCGCATCGAGGCCATAGAGTTCTAAAGCTTCTTAAAACGCGATATCGCTTCTCATTTCTATGTTTCATGATAATATATAAAATTCTTTGTGAAGTGTTATGTATACCTCGTACTCACTTCAAAGGAATGTAAATGCGACATTTCCTTGCTTGGAAATAACGTTTGCAGATGTCTACGTATCGAAGCAATAGAGTTCTAGTGCTTCTTAAATCGCCATATTGCATCACATTTCTATGTTTCATGATAAGATATAATATTCATTGTGGAGTGTTATGTATACCTCGTATTCACTTCAAAAGAATGTAAACGCGACACTTCATTGCCAGGAAATAGCGTTTGTAGATGTCTATGTATCGTAGTATTAGAATTCTAATGCTTCTCAAACCGCGATATCTCTACTCATTACTATGTTTCATGATAATATACAAAATTCTTTGTGAAGTGTTATGTATACCTTGTATTCACTTCAAAAGAATGTAAATGCGACACTTCCTTGCCAGGAAATAGCATTTTCAGATGTCTACGTATTGAAGCAATAGAGTTATAATGCTTCTTAAATCGCCATATTACATCTCATTTCTATGTTTCATGATAAGATATAATATTCATTGTGGAGTGTTATGTATACCTCGTATTCTCTTTAAAAGCATGCAAACGCGACACTTCCTTGCTAGGAAATAGCGTTTGCAGATGTCTACGTATCGAAGCAGTAGAGTTCTAGTGCTTCTTAAATCGCCATATTACATCTCATTTCTATGATTCATGATAAGATATAATATTCATTGTGGAGTGTTATGTGTATCTCGTCTATACTTCAAATGAATGTAAATGCGACACATCCTTGCTTGGAAATAGCGTTTGCAGATGTCTACGTATCGAAGCAATAGAGTTCTAATGCTTCCTAAATCGCCATATTCCATCTCATTTCTATGTTTCATGATAAGATATAATATTCATTGTGGAGTGTTATGTATATCTCGTCTATACTTCAAATGGATGTAAATGCGACACTTCCTTGCTAGGAAATAGCGTTTGCAGATGTCTACGTATCGAAGCAGTAGAGTTCTAGTGCTTCTTAAATCGCCATATCGCATCTCATTTCAATGTTTCACGATAAGATATAATATTCATTGTGCAGTGTTATGTATATCTCGTTTATACTTCAAATGGATGTAAATGCGACACTTCCTTGCTAGGAAATAGCGTCTGCAGATGTCTACGTATCGTGGCATTAGAGTTCTAATGCTTCTCATAACGCGATATCGCATCTCATTTCTATGTTTCATGATAAGATATAATATTCATTGTGGAATGTTATGTATACCTCGTATTCGTTTCAAAAGAATGTAAATGCGACACTTCCTTGCTAGGAAATAGCGTCTGCAGATGTCTACGTATCGTGGCATTAGAGTTCTAATGCTTCTCATAACGCGATATCGCATCTCATTTCTATGTTTCATGATAAGATATAATATTCATTGTGGAATGTTATGTATACCTCGTATTCGTTTCAAAAGAATGTAAATGCGACACTTTCTTGCTAGGAGGTAGCGTTTGCAGATGTCTACGTATCGAAGCAATAGATTTCTAATGCTTCTTAAATCGTCATATCGCATCTCATTTCTATGTTTCATGATAAGATATAATATACATTGCGAAGTGTCACGTTTACCTCGTATTCCTTCCAAAGAATGTAAATGCGACACTTCCTTGCTAGGAAGTAGCGTTTGCAGATGTCTACGTATCGAAGCAATAGTGTTCTAATTCTTCTTAAATCGCGATATCGCATCTCATCTCTATGTTTCATGATAGTATATACTATTCATTGTGCAGTGTTATGTATATCTGGTCGATACCTCAAATGGATGTACATGCTACAATTTCTTGCTAGGAAATAGCGTTTGCAGATGTCTACGTATCGAAGCAGTAGAGTTCTAATGCTTCTCAAAACGCGACATCGCTACTTATTACTATGCTTCATGGTTATATATAATATTCATTGTGGAGTGTTATGTATACCTCGTATTCACTTCAAAAGAATATAAATGCGACGCTTCCTTGCTAGGAAATAGCGTTTGCAGATGTCTACGTATCACAGCAATAGAGTACTAATGCTTTTTAAAACGAGATGTCGTATTTCATTTCTATGTTTCGTAATAAGATATAATATTCATTGTGTAATGTTATGTATACCTCGTATTCACTTCAGTGGAATGTAAGTGCGACATGTCCATGCTAGGAAATGGCGTTTGCAGATGTCTACGTATCGTAGCAATAGGGTTCTAATGCTTCTTAGAACGCGATATCGCATCTCACTTCTATGTTCCGTGATAAGATATAATATTCATTGCGAAGTGTCATGTATACCTCGACTTCACTTCACAAGAATGTAAATGCGACACTTCCTTGCTGGGAAATAGCGTTTGCAGGTGTCTACGTATCGAAGCAGTAGAGTTCTAATGCTTCTTCAATCGCCATATCGCATCTCATTTCTGTGTTTCATTATAAGATATAATATTCATTGTGCAGTGTTACGTATATCTCGTCTATACTTCAAATGGATGTAAATGCGACACTTCCTTGCTAGGAAATAGCGTTTGCATATTTCTACGTACCGAAGCAATAGAGTTCTAATGCTTCTTAAATCGCGATATCGCATCTCATTTCTATGTTTCATGACAATATATAGTATTCATTGCAATGGGTCATGTATACCTCGCATACACTTAAGATGTATGTAAATGCGACACTTCCTTGCTAGGAAATAGCGTTTGCAGATGTCTACGTATCACAGCAATAGAGTACTAATGCTTTTTAAAACGAGATGTCGTATTTCATTTCTATGTTTCGTAATAAGATATAATATTCATTGTGTAATGTTGTGTATACCTCGTATTCACTTCAGTGGAATGTAAGTGCGACATGTCCATGCTAGGAAATGGCGTTTGCAGATGTCTACGTATCGTTGCAATAGGGTTCTAATGCTTCTTAGAACGCGATATCGCATCTCACTTCTATGATCCATGACAATATATAATATTCATTGCGAAGGGTCATGTATACCTCGCATACACTTAAAATGAATGTAAATGCGACATTTCCTTGCTAGGAAATAGAGTTTGCAGATGTCTACGTATCTAAGCAATAGATTTCTAAAGCTTGCTAATTCGCGATATCGCATCTCATATCTATGTTTCATGATAATATATAATATTCATTGCGAAGTTTTATGTATACCTCGCATACAATTCAAACGAATGTGATTGCGACAGTTCCTTGCTAGGAAATAGTGTTTGCAGATGTCTACGTGTCGAAGCGATAGAGTTCTAATGCTTCTTAAAACGAGATATCGCATCTCAATTCTATGTTTCATGATAAGATATAATATTCATTGTGAAGTGTCATGTATACCTCGTATTCCTTTCAAAAGAATGTAAATGCGACACTCCCTTGTTAGGAAGTAGCGTTTGCAGATGTCTACGTATCGAACCAATAGAGTTCTAATGCTACTTAGATCGCCATATCGCACCTCATTTCTATGTTTCATGATAAGATATAATATTCATTGTGCAATGTTATGTATATCTCGTCTATACTTCGAATGGATGTAAATGCGACACTTCCTTGCTAGGAAATAGCGTTTGCAGATGTCTACGTATCGTAGCATTAGAGTTCTAATGCTTCTCAAAACGCGATATCGCTACTCAATGCTATGTTTCATGATAATATATAATATTCATTGTGCAGTGTTATGTATACCTCGTATTCACTCCAAAACAATGTAAATGCGACACTTCCTTGCTTGGAAATAGCGTTTGCAGATGTCTACGTACCGAAGCAATAGATTTCTAATGCCTTTTAAATCGGGATATCGTATATCATTTCTATGTTTCATGATAAGATACAATATTCATTGTGCAGTGTTATGTATACCTCGTATTCACTTCAAAAGGATGTAAATGCGACACTTCCTTGTTAGGAAGTAGCGTTTGCAGATGTCTACGTATCGATGCAATAGAGTTCTGAGGCTTCTTAAATCGCAATATTACATCTCATTTCTATGTTACATAATGAGATATAATATTCATTGTGGAGTGTTATGTATACCTCGTATTCACTTCAAAAGAATGTAAACGCGACACTTCCTTGCCAGGAAATAGCGTTTGCAGATGTCTACGTATCGTATCACTAGAGTTCTAATGCTTGTCAAAACGCGATATCGCTACTCATTACCATGTTTCATGATAAGATATAATATCCATTGTGCAGTGTTATGTATGCCTCCTATTCACTTCAAAAGAATCAAAATGCAACACTTCCTTGCTTGGAAATAGCGTTTGCAGATGTCTACGTATCGTAGCAATAGAATTGTAATGCTTCTTGAATCGCGATATCGCATCTCATTTCTATGTTTCATGATAAGATATAATATTCGTTGTGCAGTGTCATGTATACATCGTATTCACTTCAAAAGAATGCAAATGCTACACTTCCGTGCTAGGAAAATGCGTTTGCAGACGTCTACGTATCGTAGCAATAGAGCTTTAATGCTTCTTGAAACGCGATATCGCATCTCATTTCTATGTTTCATGATAAGATATAATATTCATTGCGAAGTGTCATGTATACCTCGCATACACTTCAAACGAATGTGAATGCGACAGTTCCATGCTAGGAAATAGCGTTTGCAGATGTCATCGTATCGAAGCAACGGGGACCTAATGCTTCTTAAATCGCGATATCTCATCTCATTTCTATATTTCATGATAAGATATAATATTCACTGCGAAGTGTCATGTATACCTAGCATACACTTCAAATGAATGTAAATGCGACACTTCCTTGCTAGGAAATAGCGTTCGCAGAAGTCTACGTATCGAACCAATGGTGTTCTAATGCTTCTTAAATCGTCATATCGCATCACATTTCTATGTTTCATGATAAGATATAATATTCATTGTCGAGTGCTATGTATATCTCGTATTCACTTCAAAAGAATGTAAACGCGACACTTCCTTGCAAGGAAATAGCGTTAGCAGATGTCTACGTATCGTAGCATCAGAGTTCTAATGCTTCTCAAAACGCGATATCGCTACACATTAACATGTTCCATGATAATATAAAATATTCATTGTGGAGTGTTATGTATACCTCGTATTCACTTCAAAAGAATGTAAATGCCTCACATCCTTGCTAGGAAATAGCGTTTGCAGATGCCTACGTATCGAAGCAATAGACTTCTAAAGCTTGCTAATGCGCGATTTCGCATCTCAAATCTATGTTTCATGATAATATATAATATTCATTGCGAAGTGTCATGTATACCTCGCATACACTTCAAATGAAAGTGAATGCGACAGTTCCATGCTAGGGAATAGCGTTTGCAGATGTCATCGTATCGAAGCAATAGGGATCTAATGCTTCTTAAATCGCCATATCGCTTCGCATTTCTATGTTTCATGATAATATATAATATTCACTGCGAAGTGTCATGTATACCTCGCATACACTTCAATTGAATGTACGTGCGAAACTTTCTTGCTAGGAAAAAGCGTTTGCACATGTCCACGTGTCGAAGAAGTAGAATTCTAATGCTTCTTAAATCGTCATATCGCATCTCATTTCTATGTTTCATGATAAGATATAATATTCATTGTCGAGTGCTATGTATATCTCGTATTCACTTCAAAAGAATGTAAACGCGACACTTCCTTGCAAGGAAATAGCGTTTGCAGATGTCTACGTATCGTAGAATTAGTGTTCTAATGCTTCTCAAAACGCGATATCGCTACACATTAACATGTTCCATGATAATATAAAATATTCATTGTGGAGTGTTATGTATACCTCGTATTCACTTCAAAAGAATGTAAATGCCTCACATCCTTGCTAGGAAATAGCGTTTGCAGATGCCTACGTATCGAAGCAATAGATTTCTAAAGTTTGCTAATGCGCGATATCGCATCTCATATCTATGTTTCATGATAAGATATAATATTTACTGCGAAGTGTCATGTATACCTCGTATTCACTTCAAAAGAATGTAAGTACAACACTTCCATGCTAGGAAATAGCGTTTCCAGATGTCCCCGCTTCGAGGCCATTGAGTTCTAATGCTTCTTACAACGCGATATCGCATCTCTCTTCTATGTTTCATGATAAGATATAATATTCATTGCGAAGTGTCATGTATAACTCGTATTCAATTCAAATGTATGTAAACGCGGCTATTGCCTGCTAGGAAATAGCGTTTGCAGATGTCTACGTATCGTAGCAATAGTGTTCTAATGCTACTTAAATCGCGATATCGCATCTCATTTATATGTTTCGTGATAAGATATAATATTCATTGCGAAGTGTCATGTATACCTCGTACTCATTTCAAAAGAATGTAAGTGCGGCACTTCCATGCTAGGTAATAGCGTTTGCAGATATCTCCGCATCGAGGCCATAGAGTTCTAATGCTACTTAAATCGCGATATCGCATCTCATTTGTATGTTTCGTGATAAGATATAATATTCATTGCGAAGTGTCATGTATACCTCGTATTCACTCCAAAAGAATGTAAATGCGGCTATTGCTTGCTACGAAATAGCGTTTGCAGGTGTCTACGTGTCGTAGCAATAGAGTTCTAACGCTACTTAAATCGCGATATCGCAACTCATATATATGTTTCGTAATAAGATATAATATTCATTGCGAAGTGTCATGTATACCACGTATTCACTTCAAAAGAATGTAAGTGCGACACTTCCATGCCGGGAAATAGCGTTTGCAGATGTCTCCGCATCGTGGCCACAGAGTTCTAATGCTCCTTAAAACGCGATATCGCATCTCTCTTCTATGTTTCATGATAAGGTATAATATTCATTGCGAAGTGTCATGTATACCACGTATTCACTTCAAAAGAATGTAAGTGCGACACTTCCATGCTAGGAAATAGCGTTTGCAGATGTCTGCGTATCGTAGCAATGGAGTTTTAATGCTACTTAAATCGCGATATCGCATCTCATTTCTATGTTTCGTGATAAGATATAATAATCATTGCGAAGTGTCATGTATACCACGTATTCACTCCAAAAGAATGTAAATGCAACTATTGCTTGCAAGGAAATAGCGTTAGCAGATTTCTACGTATCGTAGCAATGGAGATCTGATGCTACTTAAATCGCGATATCGCATCTCATTTATATGTTTCGTGATAAGATATAATATTCATTGCGAAGTGTCATGTATACCTCGTATTCACTCCAAAAGAATGTAAATGCGACTATTGCTTGCTAGGAAATAGCGTTTGCAGATGTCTACGTATCGTAGCAATAGAGTTCTAATGCTTCTAAAAACGCGATATGGCATCTCATTTCTATGTTTCGTGATAAGATATAATAATCATTGCGAAGTGTCATGTATACCTCGTATTCACTCCAGAAGAATGTAAATGCGACTATTGCTTGCCAGGAAATAGCGTTTGCAGATGTCTCCGCATCGTGGCCACAGAGTTCTAATGCTTCTTAAATCGCGATATCACATCTCTCTTCTATGTTTCATGATAAGATATAATATTCATTGCGAAGTGTCATGTATACCTCGTATTCACTTCAAAAGAATGTAAGTGCGACACTTCCATGCTAGGAAATAGCGTTCGCAGATGTCTCCGCTTCGAGGCCATAGAGTTATAATGCTTCTTAAAACGCGATATCGCATCTCTCTTCTATGTTTCATGATAAGGTATAATATTCATTGCGAAGTGTCATGTATACCTCGTATTCAATTCAAAAGAAAGTAAATGCGACTACTGCTTGCTAGGAAATAGGGTTTGCAGGTGTCTACGTATCGTAGCAACGGAGTTCTAATGCTTCTTAAAACTAGATGTCGCATCTCACTTCTATGTTTCGAGATAAGATATAATATTCATTGCGAAGTGTCATGTATTCCTCGTATTCACTCCAAACGACTGTAAATGCGACACTTCCATGCTAGGAAGTAGCGTGAGCAGATGTCTACGTATCGTAGCAATAGGGTTCTAATGCTTCTTAAAACGCGATATCGCATCTCATTCCTATGTTTCACTATAAGATATAATACTTATTGCGAAGAGTCATGTATACTTCGTATTCACTTCAAAAGAATGTAAATGTGACACTTCCTTGCTAGGAAATATTGTTTGCAGATGTCTACGTATCGTAGCAATGAAGTTCTAGTGCTTCTTAAATCACGATATCGAATCTCATTTCTATGTTTCGTGATAAGGTATAATATTCATTGCGAAGTGTCATGTATACATCGTATTCACTTCAAAAGAATGTAAATGCGACACTTTCTTGCTAGGAAATATTGTTTGCAGATTTCTACGTATCGTCGCAATAGAGCTCTAATGCTTCTCAAAACGCAACATCGCATCTCACTGCTATGTTTCATGATAAGATATAATATTCATTGTGAAGTGTCATGAATACCTCGTATTCACTTCAAAAGAATGTAAATGCGACACTTCCTTGCTAGGAAATAGAGTTTGCAGATGTCTACGTATATTAGCAATAGATTTCTAATGCTTCTTAGAACGCGATATCGCATCTCACTTCTATGCTTCATGATAAGATATAATATTCATTATGGAGTGTCATGTATACCTCATATTCACTTCAAAAGAATGTAAATACAACACTTCCGTGCTAGGAAATAGCGTTTCTAGATGACCACGTATCGAAAGAATAGAGTTCTGATGCTTCTCAAAACGCGATATATCACCTCATTCCTATGTTTCATGATAAGATATAGTATTCATTGCGAAGTGTCATGTATATCTCGTATTCACTTCAAAAGAATGTAAATGCGACACTTGCATGCTAGGAAATAGCGATTGCAGATGTCTACGTATCGTAGCACTAGCGTTCTAGTGCTTCTTAAAACGCGATATCGCATCTCACTTCTACGTTTCATGATAAGATATAATATTCATTGCGATGTGTCATGTATACCTCGTATTCACTTCAAAGGAATGTAAATGCGACACTTCCATGCTAGGAAATAGCGTTTGCATATGTCTACGTATCGTAGCAATAGTGTTCTAATGCTACTTAAAACGAGATGTCGCATTTCATTTCTATGTTTCGTAATAAGATATAATATTCATTGTGGAATGTTATGTATATCTCGTATTCACCTCAAGAGAATGTAAATGCGACACTTCCTAGCTAGGATGTAGCGTTTGCAGATGTCTACGTATCGTAGCAATGGAGTTCTAATGCTTCATAAATCGCGATATCGCATCACATTTCTGGGTTTCAAGATAAGTTATAATATTCATTGCGAAGTATTATGTATACCTCGACTACACTTCCAAAGATACTACCCAGTAATTTGCGGCGTGTTGCGTAGTTTCCCGTAGCCCTTGTTAGTTAAACCCACGTCGAGACCATAAATAAACATGCCGTGACTTCAGTATCTCGCGACCTGAGTGTGTGTACTTGGCTAGGCGTAGTCGAGAGGAGGAGCATTTCGAAGTTTCAAGGGTTGTTCCGTCCCAGGGTTCCCGGGGTCGTGTAGTCTATCCCCTTTGCTACTTTCTGGGCAGCTGGCGCCCAAGAAAAGTTGTACGTGAGCGGATACCTTGGAACGATAGATCGCTTTAGATTAAAATACGTTTTACACCTTAAAGCATTTAGATAATTAACCCCTTCGAGCTTCCCTGACTTACTATATATAGGTTTCCGTCACAACTAATAGGAACCATCACTTTACATAGATATATAGAACACACATAGTTTTAAACGTAGAACTGAGAATTTGAGAACTTACTTTGAAACGTTAGTAGTGAGAAATTCCATCGGATTTCATAGAAATTCAGAACTTACTTGCTATGAGACATAGGCAGATAAGGGCCATCGCGTTGCTTAGAACTTTAGAACTTGCTTACTTCAACAAAGATTTCTATTGGCTTCGTCCGTTCTTTTAGAAGAGTTTTTGATAACCCACATGCTTTTCACGCTTCTGATATCTTTGAAAGTTCGCGAGATGTAATCGTTTAAGTTTTAAAATGATTACTTAGTGTGGATTATTATTTAGTAACTCGCTCATAAACGAGTCTGCATAGGATTTAATCCATAAGTTTTTAAGCCTGGAATTTATGCAGTTATTTGTTATTCACTTATTGCTCAAACGACAAAGATTCTGACCACTTCAAAATGGTTGACTTTCATCAATTTTCTTAAAAATTGAAATACTGCCCAACTGCTTGCATTAAAGACTGTAATTAAAGCTTTCGAAACATTTTACCTCTTATAGATGAATTCTGGAATTGAAATTGAATGTTTGACTTTTCTAGCTCCTGTTTAGACATCTTACTATTGGAATGTTCAAGTATTTTTCATATTCGTAATTATTAAAAATGTTTTACTTGATTCTTTTATTTAATATTTAGAATTTTCTGAGAAATATTCTTTATCGTAATGAACTATATAATTGCAATTATAATTCTTTATGAAGTAATAATAACAGAAAGGTATGTATCCATTCTTGTAGTTTTGTAAAGAGTATTTAATCTTACTATCTAAAATGAAACATTGAGATCTGTTTACAATCTAATGGAATTTAATTACCTTTTGATTCAAATTCACAATGATAATCTTCCATAGTTCAACAATTTTGTGAGCTGTCCTCAGGAATCCGCAGCTCTGTACTTATAAAATGAACGACACAAAGAACAGCCTAACCAAACGTATTCGAACCGATTTTTCAATACTAATCTTATCATGTTTAACATATGCTGCAAACTATTGAAATGCCCTTCGAAAAGTGTTTATTCACAGTGAAGTAAACGGTAAGTATTACGCCTTCCACCACTGTTTACAATACGTATGTTTCATTTACTATCAAAACCGTGAGTATTATCGCCTTTCTTTACTTTTTGTAACCTTCAATGCCTTCATGTTACAGATCGTTAAACTTGCATTAAAATGCTCTATCGTATTACGGAAGAATAGACATACCAATTCATTTTAAAAAATGAAGGTAACCTTCATAGGTCCAACATAACTCCACTTACAAAAAAAAACTATTTTCATCAACGGATGGGCCCCTTTGTACTGTGCAATTTTATATTAGCAAAAACTTCTATGAAACTTATAGTTTCGTGGATATCTGAGGTGCTAATTATTACTGCCCCACCCTGTATATTGTTATGGATGTGTCCAACAAGGCAACGATGAACAGAGTTAAATTTAATATTATGATGTTTATTATTTTACTTATAGTATATTTGTTTTTCTGGAATTTTGCCAAAAAACAATGTTTACGATGTCGACAGATGAATATATTTGCCTTAGAATTACAAGAGCCAACAATTTCGAAAGTAGAATATTACTTTACTTCGCTAACCGAATCATTGCAAACGTTAAGTAAAGTACGTGCCTTTCAAAACAGTCAGATGCAAATTACGATACAACGTTTCCAAGAAATGGTACGTGCCACTATTTTTTAATTTCCGTTTATTTAATCAAAGGAAATTTAATTGAAATATCCGCAAAATTTGAGGACAAAAAGTTTTTGTAATTTTACGCAACATATATGATGGTGATAAAGGATAAGTATACGGAACTGAAAATGGAAAGTAACGAGCAGAAAAAGAAACTGATGGAGCTACAAAGTAGATTGATACATCCGTCAAATGATGATTCTAGGTTAATAAAATCTGTTAATGAAAGAACTATTGCAAAAATCAAATATAATCAATATTACTTCTGCTCAAAGGCTATAATAGAATTGGACCGAAATGGGTACAAAACAGGCAATTATATCTATACGTTCTATTCTATGCAAAGGCAAATATTTCAAAGAGAAAAGATGTGTTACTTACAAATTACTTATGTTCCTAGATATCTTACTAATTCAGGCTTCTTGTCTTGCAGAACTAGTCATTCATTTAACATGTAAAGGGGTCGAAGAATAGTAAAAGATTTTTATATTTCATAGCCTCACTCGATACGTCGATTGGATCACGTAAAATATCGGACATTAATTGCATCTACATCTTCAGACCTTAAATATATAATTGCAACAACATATTTAATAGCGTTTTAATAACATTTTTCTAATTGTTTATATCTATGTCTAATAAATATATATTAATCGAATAAGTTGCTTTACCAAAGAATAAAAGTATCTGAGGCTTACAAATCGGAGCATTACATAACAAACGTGCATCACATATATAATATTACATGTAAGAAAAGATGAAGACCAAAAAGATCGTACATAAGTTGAATCCACAATGCGGTCATAGAGATACAGAAGCGGCAAAAATTCCAAACAATAATTTAAAAAATTCAAAAAGGGGGGAGTGAAAATCCATCTCCTTGACGATGATAAGGAACAAGTCTGCCTCATGCACTACAATATCCCAAACAGCCAGCGATTGGCACGCCAATGACAACGGATGGAACGAATTCCGTGACAGAACTGTGCTAACAAAGTGCTCCTACTCAGCTTTCGAAATGGCATACTGTTAGTACTGGGGCGGCATTCGTATCACGGCACTATTAAAGCACCGAGATATAGCACACGGGCTACACGGCCGTGACAATGACACTGTCAGCTCACCATAGCTACACGCGTGGTTGTGGCGTAGGCTGACATTTAGTAATGGGGAAGCTGTTTCCATAAAAATTATAAGCAAATATGAAAAATGACTAAACTGAGCAATTTATTTATTTTGATTCCAAAATAGATACACGGCACAAAACAAAGATATAAGAACTCGATTTTATTATTTTCTATAAACTAGCTCGATAGGGCGATTTTTTCCATAAAGTCGATAATTACTTTGTCATAAAAATATATACACTTATTTTATATATATTTTCCTCAATTTATTGTTACAAATTCATGCAATTGAGGGTTACATTAAATACGATGAGAGCATGTTATTTCAAAAATTACACAAGGCGAAGTTAGGGACGCAACAGCATGAATTTTTATTTTATAAGTAATATTTTTTTTATAAATAATATTTTTAATCTATGATGGATTGAAAGAAATATATACGACTCGCTCAATAACTATAAATATAGGAAAACGACCATCAAAATGTCTATCAATACTCATATGCTGAACATCTACTGACATCTAACGGTTCTAATTTGTATGAAAGCACAGGTTCCCCATTGCCAAATGTGATCCTGCGTCATTGCTGAGGAGATTCATGAATGGAGCGATGATAAGCGTGTCACCATGGTGCTGCTTCTGCGCGATTCGCTTGTCTAGAACGTGCTGGTAACACGTTCTACCACTTTAGTCAACTAATCCGGTCACAGATGACTACGAATCAGTTGACACTCCTCGGAAGTGGCAATATAGTGCCGGCATGGTGTCGCTACCATCTTGCCGTTTGTTATCTGTGATACTTTTCAGTGCATTATTCGGAATTGAATTTGAACATATAGCTACTATATCTTAAAATGAAACATAGAAATGGGATGCGATATCGCGTTTAATGTAGCATTAGAACTCTATTGCTTCAGTACGTAGACATCTGTAAACGCATTTCCTAGCTTGGTAGTGTGGCATTTGCATTCTTTTGAAGTTCTGACGAGGTATACATAACACTTCGCAATGAATATTATATCTTATCATGAAACATAGAACTGTGATGCGATTACGGGAATTAAGAAGCAATACAATTCTATTGCTTCGATACGTAGAGATCCGGAAACGCCATTTTCTAGCAAGCAAGTGTGTCATTTACATTCTTTTGAAGTGTGGACCAGGTATACGTAACACTTCGCAGTGAATATTATATCATATCATGAAACATAGGAATGGGATGCAATATCGCGCTATAAGGAGCATTGGGACACTATTGCCTCGATACGTAGACATCTGGAAACGCTACTTCCTAGCATGGAAGTGTCGCATTTACATTTTTTTTATGTGAATTCTGGGTATACACAACACTCCACAATGAATATTATATCTTACCATGAAACACAGAAATGAGATGCGATATCGCGTTTTAAGAAGCATTAGAACTCTATTGCTACGATACGTAGGCACCAGCAGACGCTATTTCCTAGCAAGGAAGTGTCGCATTTACATTCTTTTGAAGTGAATACGAGGTATACATGACACTTCGCAATGAATATTATATCTTATCACGAAACATAGAAATGAAATGCCACATCTCGTTTTAAGAAGCATTAGGATCCCTTTGCTACGATGAGTAGACATCTGCCAACGATATTCCCAAAGATGGAAACGTCGCATTTACATTCTTCTCAAGTGAAGACGTGGTATACATGACACTTCGCAATGAAAATTATTTCTTCTCACGAAACATATAAATGAGATGCGATATCGCGATTTAAGTAGCATTAGAACTCTATTGCTACGATACGTAGACATTTGCAAACGCTATTTCCTAGCAAGCAATAGTCGCATTTACATTCTGTTGAAGTGAATACGAGGTATACATGACATTTCGCAATGAATATTATATCTTATCACGAAACATAGAGATGAAATGCCACATCTCGTTTTAAGAAGCATTAGGATCCCTTTGCTACGATGAGTAGACATCTGCCAACGATATTCCCAAGGATGGAAACGTCGCATTTACATTCTTCTCAAGTGAATACGAGGTATACATGACACTTCGCAATGAATATTATTTCTTATCACGAAACATATAAATGAGATGCGATATCGCGATTTAAGTAGCATTAGAACTCTATTGCTACGATACGTAGACATCTGCAAACGCTATTTCCTAGCAAGCAATAGTCGCATTTACATTCCTTTGAAGTGAATACGAGGTGTACATGACACTTCGCAATGAACATTATATCTTATCATGTAACATAGAAGTGAGATGCGATATCGCGTATTAAGAAGCATTAAAACTCTATGGCCGCGATGCGGAGACATCTGCAAACGCTATTTCCTAGCATGGAAGTGTCGCACTTACATTCTTTTGAAGTGAATAGGTGGTATACATGACACTTCGCCATGAAAATTACATCTTATCACGAAACATATAAATGAGATGCGATATCGCTATTTAAGTAGCATTAGAACTGTATTGCTACAATACGTAGCCATCTGCAAACGCCATTTCCCAGCAAGCAATAGGCGCATTTACATTCTTTTGAAGTGAATACGATGTATGCATGACACTTTGCAATGAATATTATATCTTATCACGAAACATAGAAATGAGATGCGATATTGCGATTTAAGTAGCATTAGAACTCTATTGCTACGATACGTAGACATCTGCAAACGCTATTTCCTAGCAAGGAAGATTCGCATTTACATTCTTTTGAAGTGAATACGAGGTATATATGACACTTCGCAATGAACATTATATCTTATCATGTAACATAGAAGTGAGATGCGATATCGCGTATTAAGAAGCATTAGAACCCTATTGCCTCGATGCGGAGATATCTGTAGACGCTATTTCCTAGCAAGGAAGATTCGCATTTACATTCTTTTGAAGTGAATACGAGGTATATATGACACTTCGCAATGAACATTATATCTTATCATGTAACATAGAAGTGAGATGCGATATCGCGTATTAAGAAGCATTAGAACCCTATTGCCTCGATGCGGAGATATCTGCAGACGCTATTTCCTAGCGTGGAAGTGTCGCATTTACATTCTTTTGAAGTGAATACGAGTTATACATGACACTTCGCAATGAATATTATATCTTATCATGAAACATAGAAATGAGATGCGATATCGCGACTTAAGTAGCGTTAGAACTCTATTGCTACGATACGTAGACATCTGAACAAGCTATTTCCTAGCAAGGAAGTGTCGCATTTACATTCGTTTGGAGTGAATGCGAGGTATACATGACATTTGGCAATGAATATTATATCTTATCACGAAACATATAAATGAAATGCGACATCTTGTTTTAAGAAGTATTAGGAGACTTTTGCTACGATAAGTAGACATCTGCAAACGATATACCCAAGGATGGAAACGTCGCATTTACATTCTTTTGAAGTAAATACGCGGTATACATGACACTTCGCAGTGAATAATATATCTTATCACGAAACGTATATATGAGATGCGATTGCGCGATTTAAGTAGCATTAGAACTCTATTGCTACGATACGTAGACATCTGCAAACGCTATTTCCTAGCAAGCAATAGTCGCATTTACATTCTGTTGAAGTGAATACGAGGTATACATGACACTTCGCAATGAATATTATATCTTGTCACGAAATACAGAAATGAGATGCGATATGGCTTTTTGAGAAGCATTAGAACGCTATTGCTACGATACGTAGACATCTGCAAACGCTACTTCCTAGCAAGGAAGATTCGCATTTACATTGTTTTGAAGTGAATACGAGTTATACATGACACTTCGCAATGAATATTATATCTTATCATGAAACATAGAAATGAGATGCGATATCGCGACTTAAGTAGCGTTAGAACTCTATTGCTACGATACGTAGACATCTGAACAAGCTATTTCCTAGCAAGGAAGTGTCGCATTTACATTCGTTTGGAGGGAATGCGAGGTATACATGACATTTCGCAATGAATATTATATCTTATCACGAAACATATAAATGAAATGCGACATCTTGTTTTAAGAAGCATTAGGACACTTTTGCTACGATAAGTAGACATCTGCAAACGATATTCACAAGGATGGAAACGTCGCATTTACGTACTTTTGAAGTGAATACGAGGTATACATGACACTTCGCAATGAATATTATATCTTCTCACGAAATACAGAAATGAGATGCGATATGGCTTCCTGAGAAGCATTAGAACGCTATTGCTATGATACGTAGACATCTGCAAACGCTACTTCCCAGCAAGGAATAGTTGCATTTACATTCTTTTGAAGTGAATACGAGGTATACATGACACTTCGCAAAGAATATTTTATCTTCTCATGAAACATAGAAATGAGATGTGATGTCTCGTGTTAAGAAGTATTAGAACTCTATAGCTAATATACGTAGACATCTGCAGACTCTATTTCCTAGCAAGGAAGTGTCGCATTTACATTCTTTTGAAGTGAATTCGAGGTATACATAACACTTCGCAATGAATACTATATCTTATCACGAAACATATAAATGAGATGTGATATCGCGATTTAAGTAGCATTAGAACGCTATTTCTACGATACGTAGACATCTGCAAACGCTATTTCCTAGCAAGCAATAGTCGCATTTACATTCTTTTGAAGTGAATACGTGGAATACATGACACTTCGCAATGAATATTATATCTTGTCGTGAAACATAGAAATGAGATGCGATATCCCGCTTTAAGAAGTAATGAACTCTATTGCTTCGGTACGGAGACATCTGCAAACGCTATTTCCTAGCAAGGAAGATTCGCATTTCCATTCTTTTGAAGTGAATACGAGGAATACATGACACTTCGCAATTTATATTATATCTTATCATGAAACATTGAAATGAGATGCGATATCGCGATTTAAAAAGCATTAGAACTCCATTGCTACGATACGTAGACATCTGCGAACGCTATTAAATAGCAAGGAAGTGTCGCGTTTACAATCTTTTGAGGTGAATACGGGGTATACATAACACTCCACAATGAATATTATATCTTATCATGAAACATAGAAATGTGATGCGATATCGCGATTGAAAAAGCATTAGAACTCCATTGCTACGATACGTAAACATCTGCAAACGCTATTTAATATCTAGGAAGTGTCGCATTTACATTCATTTGATGTGTAGACGAGGAGTACATAACACTTCGCAACGAATCTTATATCTTATCATGAGGCATAGAAATGAGACGCGATATCGCGTTTTAAGAAGCATTAGAACTCTATTGCTACCATACGTAGACATCTGCAATTGCTATTACCTGGCATGGAAGTGTCGCATTTACATTCTTTTGAAGTGAGTACGAGGTATACATGACACTTCGCAATAAATATTATATCTTATCATGAAAAATAGAAAAGAGATGCGATGTCTCGTGCTAAGAAGTATTAGAACTCTACTGTTACGATACGTAGACATCTGCAAACGCTATTTAATAGCAAGGAAGTGTCGCATTTACATTCTCTTGAAGTGAATACGAGGTATACATGACACTTCGCAATGAATATTTTATCTTCTCATGAAACATAGAAATGAGATGCGATGTCTCGTGTTAAGAAGTATTAGAACTCTATAGCTAATATACGTAGACATCTGCAAACTCTATTTCCTAGCAAGGAAGTGTCGCATTTACATTCTTTTGAAGTGAATTCGAGGTATACATGACACTTCGCTATGGATATTATATCTTATTATGAAACATTGAAATAGAACGCGATATCGCGCTTTAAGAAGCATTAGTACTCTATTGCTACGATACGTATATATCTGGAGCCGCTATTTCCTAGCAAGGAAATGTCGCATTTACATTCTTTTGAAGTGAATACGAGGTATACATAACTTTACACAATGAATATTACATCTTATTACGAAACATTGAAATGAGATGCGATATCGCGATTTAAGAAGCATTAGAAATCTATTGCTTCGACACGTAGACATCTGCAAACGCTATTTCCTAGGAAGGAAGTGTCGCATTTACATTCTTTTGAAGTGAATACGAGGTATACAAGACACTTCGCAATGAATATTATATCTTATCATGAAACATAGAATTGAAATGCAATATCGCGTTTTAAGAAACATTAGAACTCTGTAGCTACGATACGTAGACATCTGCAAACTCCATTTAATAGCAAGGGAGGATCGCATTGACATTCTTTTGAAGAGAATAAGAGGTATACATGACACTTCGCAATGGATATTATATCTTATCATGAAGCATAGAAATGAGATGCGATATCGCGATTTAAAAAGCATTAGAACCCCATTGCTACGATACGTAGACATCTGCAAACGCTACTTAATAGCAAGGAAGTGTCGCATTTACATTCATTTTAAGTGTAGACGTGGAGTACATAACACTTCGCAACGAACCTTATATCTTTTCATGAGGCATAGAAATGAGACGCGATATCGCGTTTTAAGATGCATTAGAACTCTATTGTTTCGATACGTAGACATCTGGAAACGCTATTTCCTAGCAAGGTAGTGCCGCATTTACATTATTTTAAAGTGAATACGAGGTATACATGACACATCGCAATGAATATTATATCTTATCATGAAACATAGAAGTGAGTTGCGATGTCTCGTTTTAAGAAGCATTAGAACTCTATTGTTACAATACGTAGGCATCTGCAAACGCTATTTCCTAGCAAGGAATAGTCGCATTTACATTCTTTTGAAGTGAATACTAGGTATGCATGACACTTCGCAAAGAAAATTATATCTTATCGTGAATCATAGAAGTGAGATGCGATATCGCGTTTTAAGAAGCATTAGAAATCTGTTGCCTCGACGCGTGAAGATCTGGAAACGCTATTTCCTAGCAAGGAAGTGTCGCATTTACATTCTTTTGTAGTGAATACGAGGTATACATGACACTTCGCAATGTATATTATATCTTTGCATGAAACATAGAAATGAGATGCGATGTCTCGTGTTAAGAAGTATTAGTACTCTATTGCTTCGATACGTAGATATCTGGAAACGCTATTTCCTAGAAAGGAAGTGTAGCATTTACATTCTCTTGAGAGGAATACGATGTATACATGACACTTCGCAATGAATATTATATCTTATGATGAAACATAGAAATGAGATGCGATATGGCGATTCAAGAAGCATTAAAGCTCTATTTCTTCGTACGTAGATATCTGCAAACCTTATTTCCTAGCAAGAAAGTGTCGCATTTACATTCTTTTGAGGTGAATACGAGGTATCACGTCCGGTGAAACTATTTTCCGTTGCTCCGGAGGCTTTTCGACACGAGCCTATTTTTCGGTAGTTCGGTCCGCGGGAACGCGTTAAGACCGGGTCCGACAATTTCGGCTGACGCGACACTAGCGAAAACACTCGCGATAATAATGGAATGACCCTACCTTTCGATGACTTCTCTCTCGATTTGTACGTAGAAACGGCGTGGAGGATCGTTTGCTGGGATCGTAGCGGATTTCGTTCTGTTGGCTGCTACGGAAATCTCGATCTGTAGCCAGCGAGGAGGAGGACGGCGGTCGGAATTCAGCGATGATGCTTAATGTGGCATAATCAGCGTGATGCGTCGTGGTGTCTGGATCGGAAGCGTCGACGGTCGCTTCGGAAAGCGGCGTCTATGCTGGTGCGAAGGCAGGTTGCTGGTATACGAGGACTCTCGGAACACCCTCCAAATATTCACGCACAAGTGATCGTATGAAATTCTTCCTACTCGCACGTCGCGTTCTTCGCAAACCGGAAGCACGATTCATTCACCAGGTTTTTCTGTACTTTCGAATAAGATCTGAAGGATAAGCGGCGGTCTCAACGTCACAAAGCCGATTTCTATACTCCTGCAATTTGATGAAGATCAACCCCAGTTGTATGGAAGAACCCGTGGAAGAATTCGTAGCTAAATGTAATGTTAAAAGTTTAACTAGTATTATAAACACTTGATAAAATTAATGGATGTGGAAATAGTAGACTTGGTAAAAGAACTTGAACTTGGATATAGTAAAAGTGAAAATAAAATATATTCTAGGTTTAAAGTATACAAGAACTGGAATTATTCTAAGACTAAGACTAAGTTAAAATGGAAATAGAAATACGATGCCTGAACCCCACATTGAGGTGGATAACGATCTAGAACTAGAGGTTTCGACTCCTCGGTAGGAGATCTCGTGTCAGAGTGTGTGCTCTGGAGACGCGTCTCTGACCTCCTCGGTTCGCGGGGCGCTACGGTCGCGGACGCTCGTGGTAGGGAGATCGCGGACCCGCGAGTGGGGGACTCGCGTCTCGAGGTGGAGAGCGCGCGGTCCAGCGTGTGGGGTGGCTCCCGCGGCTCGTGGTGGGGCTAGCGGCGCATGCCGCTGGCCGGACGCATCTTACTTAGTGTAACTTAGATCTAGGAATTCTTATATATGCGTCATGATATGGTATGTATGTCCTAGCTTAGAAGTAATATATAGGTTCTAGCAGATCAGGTTCCCGGAATTGGAAAGGACACCATTCAGGTGATAGGCTGCGGCAACGTCTTCCTGCAGGACGGAATCCTCGGTGCGAGGGAGATGGGCTGCCCGTCCTTGGTGCGGGCGAGACAGGTACACTCGGTGGAGCGATTGAGACACTGGTGCCCGGTACGAGCGAGACAGTTATACTCGGCGGTGCGCGTGAGGCAGCGGAACTCGGTGTGAGTGAGACACCGCTCTGTTCCAGTTGCTGGTTCTGCAGGCAGGTTTGGCTGGATACATGCGTCCAGGGGTTGATGCTGGGGGGTGCGAAGAGGTTGACGGGTGGCAGGCGGTACGCCTGACGTCACAAAATGCGACACTTCCTTTCTAGGAAATTACGTTCCTAGATATCTCTGTATCGAAGCTATAGAGTTCTGATTCTCCTTAAAACGCGATATCGCACCTCATCTCTATGTCTCATGATAAGATATAATATACAATGCGAGGTGTTATGTATTCCTCGTCTACACTTCAAATGAATGTAAATGCGATACTTCCTTTCTAGGAAATAGCGTCTCCAGATATCTACGTATCGTAGCAATAGAGTTCAAATGCTTCTTATAACGCTATATCGCATCTCATTTCTATGTTTCATGAAAAGATATAATATTCATTGCGAATTGTCGTGTATACCACGTATTCACTTCAAAAGAACGTAAATGCGACACTTCCTTGCTAGGATATAGCGTCTCCAGATATCTACGTATCGTAGCAATAGAGTACTAATGCTTCTAAAATCGCGATATCGCGACTCATTTCAATATTTCATGATAAGCTATAATATCCATTGCGAAGTGTCATGTATACCTCGCATTCACTTCAAAAGAATGTAAATGCGACACTTCCTTGCTATTAAATAACATTGGCAGATGTCTACGTATCGTAGCAAGAGAGTTCTAATGCTTCTTAAAACGCGATATCGCATCTCATTTCTGTGTTTCATGGTAAGATATAATATTCATTGTGGAGTGTTATGTATACCTAGAATTCACATATAAAAAATGTAAATGCGACATTTCCTTGCTAGGCAATAGCGTCTGCAGATGTCGACGTATCGTAGCAATACAGTTCTAATGCCTCCCAAAACGAGATATCGCATCTCCTATCTATGTTTCATGATAAGATATAATATTCATTGCGATGTATCATGTACACCACGTATTCACTTCAAAAGAATGTAAATGCGACACTTCCTAGCAAGGAAGTAGCGTTTGCAGATGTCTACATATCGTAGCAATAGAGTTCTGATGCTTCTCAAAACGCGATATCGCATCTCATTTCTATATTTCATGATAAGATGTAATATTCATTGCGGAGTGGCATGTATAGCTCGTACTCACTTCAAAAGAATGTAAATGCGACACTTCCTTGCTAAGTAGTAGCTTTTCCAGATGTCTATGCATCGAAAAAATAGAGTTCTAGTGCTTCTTAAAACGAGATGTCGCATCCCATTACTCTGTTTCATGATATGATATAATATTCATAGCGATGTGTCATGTATAACTCGTATTCACTTCAAAAGAATGTAAATGCGACACTTCCTTGCTCGGAAATAGCGTCTGCTGATGTCTACGTATCGTAGCAATAGAGATCTAATGCATCTTAAAACGAGATGCCGCATCTCGTTTCTGTTTCATGATGAAATATAATATTCATTGCGAAGTGTCATGTATAGCTCGTATTCACTTCAATAGAATGTAAATGCGACACTTCCTTGCTAAGAAGTAGCGTTTCCAGATGTCCATGCATCGAAACAATAGAGTTCCAGTGCTTCTTAAAACGAGATATCGCATCCCATTTCTCTGTTTCATGATAAGATATAATATTCATTGCGGAGTGTCATTTATACCTCGGATTCACATCAAAAGAATGTAAGTGCGACACTTCCTTGCTAGGAAATAGCGTTTGCAGATGTCTCCGCATCGAGGACATAGAGTTTTAATGCTTCTTAAAACGCGATATCGCATCTCTCTTCTATGCTTCATGATAAGATATAATATTCATTGCGAAGTGTCATGTATACCTCGTATTCACTCCAATCGAATGTAAATGCGACACTTCCTTGCTAGGACATAGCATATTCAGATGTCCACATATCGTAGCAATAGAGTTCTAATGCTACTTAAATCGCGATATCGCATCTCATATCTATGTTTCGTGATAAGATATAATATTCGTTGCGAAGTGTCATGTATACCTCGTATTCACTTCAAAGGAATGTAAATGCGACACTTCCATGCTAGGAAATAGCGTTTGCAGATGTCTCCGCATCGAGGCCATAGAGTTCTAATGCTTCTTACAACGCAATATCGCATCTCCCTTCTATGTTTCATGAGAAGATATAGTATTCATTGCGAAGTGTCATGCATACCTCGTATTCACTTGATAATGATGTAAATGCGACACTTCCATGCAAGGAAATAGCGTTTGCAGATATCTCCGCATCGAGGCAATAGAGTTCTAATCCTTCTTAAAACGCGATATCGCATCTCATTTCTATGTTTCGTGATAAGTTATAATATTCATTGCGAAGTGTCATGTACACCTCGTATTCATTTAAAAGAATATAAATGCGACTCTTCCGTGCTAGGATGTAGCGTCTGCAGATGTCTACGCGTCGAGGCAATAGAGTTCTAATGCTTCATAAAACGCGATATCGCATCCCATTTATATGTTTCGTGATAAGATATAATGTTCATTGCAAAGTGTCATCTATTCCTCGTATTCTCTTCAAACGAATGTAAATGCGACACTTCCTTGCTAGGAAATAGCGTTTTCAGATGTCTACGTATCGTAGCAAAAGTGTTCTAATGCTACTTAAATCGCGATATCGCATCCCTCTTCTGTGTTTCATGATAAGATATAATATTCATTGCGAAGTGTCATGTATACCTTGTATTCACTTCAAAGGAATGTAAATGCGACTATTCCTTGCTAGGAAATAGCGTTTGCAGATGTCTACGTATCGTAGCAATAGCGTTCAAATGCTTCTTAAATCACGATATGACACCTCATTTATATGTTTCGTGATAAGATATAATACTCATTGCGAAGTGTCATGTATACCTCGTATTCACTTCAAAAGCATGTAAGTGCGACACTTCCATGCTAGGAAATAGCGATTGCAGATGTCTCCGCATCGAGGCCATAGAGATCTAAAGCTTCATAAAACGCGATATCGCATCTCATTTCTATGTTACGTGATAAGATATAATATTCATTGCGAAGTGTCATGTACACCTCGTATTCACTACAAAAGAATGTAAGTGCGACACTGCCATGCTAGGAAATAGCGTCTGCAGATGTCTAAGCGTCGAGGCAATACAGTTCTAATGCTTCTTAAGACGCGATATCGCATCTCTCTTCTATGTTTCATGACAAGATATAATATTCATTGCGAAGTGTCATGTATACCTCGTATTCACTTCAAAAGAGTGTAAATGCGACTATTCCTTGCTAGAAAATAGCGTTAGCAGATGTCTACGTATCGTAGCAATTGAGTTCTAATGCTACTTAAATCGCGATATCGTATCTCATTTCTATGTTTTGTGATAAGATATAATATTCATTCCGAGGTGTCATGCACACCTCGCATTCACTTCAAAAGAATGTAAATGCGACACTTCCTTGCTAGGAAATAGCGTATTCAGATGTCTACGTATCGTAGCAATAGTGTTCTAATGCTACTTAAATCGCGATATCGGATCTCATTTCTATGTTTCGTGATAAGATATAATACTCATTGCGAAGTGTTATGTACACCTCGTACTCAATTGAAAAGAAAGTAGATGCGACTATTGCTTGCTAGGAAATAGCGTTTGCAGATGTCTACGGATCGCAGCAATAGGGTTCCAATGCTACTTAAATTGCGATATCGCATCCCATATGTATGTTTCGTGTGAAGATATAATATTCATTGCGAAATGTCACGTAAACCTCGTTTTCACTTCAAAAGAATGTAAGTGCGACACTTCGATGCTGGGAAATAGCGTTTGGAGATGTCTCCGCATCGAGGCCATAGAGTTCTAATGCTTCTTAAAACGCGAAATCGCATCCCTCTTCTGTGTTTCATGATAAGATATAATATTCATCGCGAAGTGTCATGTATACCTCGTATTCACTTCAAAAGAATGTAAATGCGACTACTGCTTGCTAGGAAATAGCGTTTGCAGATGTCTCCGCATCGAGACCGTAGAGTTCTAATGCTTCTTAAAATGCGATATCGCATCCCTGTTCCGTGTTTCATGATAAGAAATAATGTCCATTGCGAAGTGTCACGTATACCTCGTATTCACTTCAATAGAAAGTAAATGCGAATCTTCCTTGCTAGGAAATAGCGTTTGCAGATGTCTACGTATCGTTGCAATGGAGTTTTAATGCTTCTCAAAACATGATATCGCACCTCATTCCTATGCTTCATGATATGATATAATATTCATTGCGAAGTGTCATGTATTCCTCGTATTCACTCCAAACGAATGTAAATGCGACACTTCCTTGCTAGGAAATAGCGTATTCAGATGTCTACGTATCGTAGCAATAGAGTTCTAATGCTACTTAAATCGCGATATCGCATCTCATTTCTATATTTCGTGATAAGATATAATATTCATTGCGAAGTGTCATGTGTACATCGTATTCACTTCAAAAGAATGTAAATACGACTATTCCTTGCTAGGAAATAGCGTTTGCAGATGCCTACGTATCGTAGCAATAGAGTTGTAGTGCTTCTCAAAACGCGATATCGCATCTCATTTCTATGCTTCATGATAAGATATAATATTCATTGCGAAGTGTTATGTATACCTCGTATTCACTCCAAACGAATGTAAATGCGACACTGCCTTGCTGGGAAATAGCGTATTCAGATGTCTACGTATCGTAGCAATAGATTTCTAATGCTACTTAAATCGGGATATCGCATCTCATTTTTATATTTCGTGATAAGATATAATATTCATTGCGATGTGCCTTGTATACCTCGTATTTACTTCAAAAGAATGTAACTGCGACTATTGCTTGCTAGGAAATAGCGTTTGCAGATGTCTACATATCGTAGCAATAGAGTTCTAGTGCTACTTAAATCGCGATATCGCATCTCATTTATATGTTTCGTGATAAGATATAATATTCATTGCGAAGTGTCATGTACACCTCGTATTCACTTCAAAAGAATGTAAATGCGACGTTTCCATCCCTGGGAACATCGTTTGCAGATGTCTACTTATCGTAGCAAAAGATTCCTAATGCTTCTTAAAACGAGATGTCGCATTTCATTTCTATGTTACGTGATAAGATATAATATTCATTGCGAAATGTAATGTATACCTCGTATTCACTCCAAACGAATGTAAATGCGACACTTCCTTGCTAGTAAATAGCGTTTGCAGATGTCCACGTATCGTAGCATTAGTGCTCTAATGCTTCTCAAAACGCGACAGCGTTTCTCATTTCTATGTTTCATGATAGTATATAATATTCATTGCGTAGTGTTAGGTATACCTCGCATACACTTCAAATGAATGTAAATGCGACACTTCCTTGCTAGAAAATAGCGTTTGCAGATGTCTACGTATCGTGGAATTAGAGTTCTAATGCTCCTCAAAACACGATATCGCTTCTCATTTCTATGTTTCATGATAATATATAAAATTCTTTGTGAAGTGTTATGTATACCACGTACTCACTTCAAAAGAATGTAAATGCGACACTTCCTTGCCAGGAAATAGCATTTTCAGATGTCTACGTATTGAAGCAATAGAGTTCTAATGCTTCTTAAATCGCCATATTACATCTCATTTCTATGTTTCATGGTAAGATATAAGATTCATTGTGGAGTGTTATGTATACCTCGTATTCTCTTCAAAAGCATACAAACGAGACACTTCCTTGCTAGGAAATAGCGTTTGCAGATGTCTACGTATCGAAGCAGTAGAGTTCTCGGGCTACTTAAATCGAGATATTACATCTCATTTCTATGTTTCATGATAAGATATAATATTCATTGTGGAGTGTTATGTATACCTCGTATTCACTTCAAAAGAATGTAAGTGCGACACTTCCCTGCTTGGAAGTAGCGTTTGCAGATGTCTACGTATGGAAGAAATAGTGTTCTAATGCTTCTTAAATCGCCATATTACATCTCATTTCTATGTTTCATGATAAGATATAATATTCATTGCGAAGTGTCATGTATACCTCGTATTCCTTTCAAAAGAATGTAAATGCGACACTTCCTTGCTTGGAAATAGCGTTTGCAGATGTCTACGTATCGAAGCAATAGTGTTCTAATGCTTCTTAAATCGCCATATTGCATCTCATTTCTATGTTTCATGATTAGATATAATATTCATTGTGGAGTGTTATGTATACCTCGTATTCACATCAATAGAATGTAAACGCGACACTTCCTTGCTAGGAAGTAGCGTTTGCAGATGTCTACGTATCGAAGCAACAGAGTTCTAGCGCTTCTTATATCGCCATATCGCATCGCATTTCTATGTTTCATGATAGGATATAATATTCATTGCGATGTGTCATGTATACCTCGCTTACAATTCAAATTAATGTAAATGCGGCACTTTCTTGCTAGGAAATAGCGTCTGCAGACATCTACGTATCGTAGCAATAGAGTTCTGATGCTTCTCAAAACGCGATATCGCATCTCATTGTTATGTTTCATGATAAGATATAATATTCATTGCGAAGTGTCATGCATACCTCGTACTCACTTCAAAAGAATGTAACTGCGACACTTCCTTGCTAGGAAGTAGCGTTTCCAGATGTCTACGTATCGAAGCAGTATATTTCTAATGCTTCTTCAAACGGGATATCGCATCTCATTTCTATTTTTCATGATGAGATATAATATTCATTGCGATGTGTTTTGTATACCTCGCATACACTTCCAATGAATGTAAATGCGACACTTCCTTCCTTGGAACTAGCGTTTGCAGATGTCAACGTATCGTAGCAATAGAGTTCTAATGCTTCTTAGAACGAGATGTCGCATTTCATTTCTATGTTTCGTAATAAGATATAATATTCATTGTGGAGTGTTATGTATACTTCGTACTCACTTCTAAAGATAGTAAATGCGTCACGTACATGCTAGGAAATAGCGGTTGCAGATGTCTGCGTATCGTAGCAGCAGAGTTCTAATGTTTCTTAAAACGCGATATCGCATCTCAATTCTATGTTTCATGATAAGATATAATATTCATTGCGAAGTGTCATGTATACCTCGTACTCACTTCAATGGAATGTAAATGCGACACTTCCTTGCTAGGAAATAGCGTTTGCAGATTTCTACGTATATTAGCAATAGGGTTCTAATGCATCTTAAAACGCGAAATCGCAACTCATTCCTATGTTTCATGATAAGATATAATATTAATTGCGAAGTGTCATGTATATCTCGTATTCACTTCAAAAGAATGTAAATGCGAAACTCCCATGCTAGGAAATAGCGTTTGCAGATGTCTACGTATCCTAGCAATAGAGTTCTAATGCTTCTCAAAACGAGATATCGCAAATCATTCCTATGTTTCATGATAAGATATAATATTCATAGCGAAGTGTAATGTATATGTCGTATTCACTTCAAAAGAATGTAAATGCGAAACTTCCATGCTAGGAAATAGCGTTTGCAGATGTCTACGTATCGTAGCGATAGAGTTCTATTGCTTCTTAGAACGCGATATCCCATATCACATCTATGCTTCATGATAAGATGTAATATTCATTGCGAAGTGTCATGTATACCTCGTATTCGCTTCAAAAGAATGTAAATGCGAAACTTCCATGCTAGGAAATAGCGTTTGCAGATGTCAACGTATATTAGCAATAGAGATCTAATGCTTCTCAATACGCAATATCGCAACTCATTCCTATGTTTCATGAGAAGATATAATATTCATTGCGAAGTGTCAAGCATATCTCGTATTCACTTCAAAAGAATGTAAATGCGAAACTTCCATGCTAGGAAATAGCGTTTGCAGATGTCTACGTATCGTAGCAATAGAGTACTAATACTTCTTAAAACGAGATGTCGCATTTCATTTCTACGTTTCGTAATAAGATGTAATATTCATTGTGGAGTGTTATGCATACCTCGTATTCACTTCAAAAGTATGTAAGTGCGACACTTCCTTGCTAGGAAATATTGTTTGCAGATGTCTACGTATCGTAGCAATGAAGTTCTAGTGCTTCTTAAATCACGATATCGCATCTCATTTCTATTTTTCGTGATAAGGTATAATATTCATTGCGAAGTGTCATGTATACATCGCATTCACTTCAAAAGAATGTAAATGCGACACTTTCTTGCTAGGAAATATTGTTTGCAGATGTCTACGTATCGTCGCAATAGAGCTCAAATGCTTCTCAAAACGCGAAATCGCAACTCATTCCTATGTTTCATGATAAGATATAATATTAATTGCGAAGTGTCATGTATATCTCGTATTCACTTCAAAAGAATGTAAATGCGAAACTTCCATGCTAGGAAATAGCGTTTGCAGATGTCTACGTATCGTAGCGATAGAGTTCTAATGCTCCTTAAAACGAGATGTCGCATTTCATTTCCATGTTTCGTAATAAGATATAATATTCATTGTGGAGTGTCATGTATACCTCGTACTCACATCACAAGAATGTAAATGCGACACATCCATGCAAGGAAATAACGTTTGCAGATGACAACGTATATTAGCAATAGAGATCTAATGCTTCTCAATACGCGATATCGCAACTCATTCCTATGTTTCATGAGAAGATATAATATTCATTGCGAAGTGTCATGTATATCTCGTATTCACTTCAAAAGAATGTAAATGCGAAACTTCCATGCTGGGAAATAGCGTTTGCAGATGTCTACGTATCGTAGCAATAAAGTTCTAATGCTTCTCAAAACGCGATATCGCATCTCACTGCTATGCCTCATGAGAAGATATAATATTCATTATGGAGTGTTATGTATACCTCGTACTCACTTCAAAAAAATGTAAATGCGACAATTCCATGCTAGGAAATAGCGTTTGCAGATGTCTACGTATCGTAGCAATAGAGTTCTAATGCTTCTTAAAACGCGATATCGCATGTCACTTCTACCTTTCATGATAAGATATAATATTTATTGCGAAGTGTCATGTATACCTCGTATTCACTTCGATAGAATGTAAATGCGACACTTCCATGCTAGGAAATAGCGTTTGCAGATGTCAACGTATCGTAGCAATAGAGTTCTAATGCTTCTTAAAACGAGATGTCGCATTGCATTTCTATGTTTCCTAATTAGATATAATATTCATTGTGGTGTGTTATGTATACCTCGTATTCACTTCAAAAGGATGTAAGTGCGGCACTTCCTTGCTAGTAAATATTGTTTGCAGATGTCTACGTATCGTAGCAATAGAGTTCTAATGCTTCTCAAAACGCGATATAGCACCTCATTCCTATGTTTCATGATAAGATATAATATTCATTGCGAAGTGTCATGTATACCTCGTATTCACTTCAAAAGAATGTAAATGCGACACTTCCATGCTAGGAAATAGCGTTTGCAGATGTCTACGTATCGTAGCAATAGCCTTCTACTGCTTCTTAGAACGCGATATCGCATCTCACTTCTATGTTTCATGATAAGATATAATATTCATTGCGAAGTGTCATGTATACCTCGTATTCACTTCAAAGGATTGTAAATATGACACTTCCATGCTAGGAAATAGCGTTTGCAGATGTCTACGTATCGTAGCAATAGAGTTCTAATGCCTCTTAAAATGAGATGCCGCATTTCATTTCTATGTTTCGTGGTAAGGTACAATATTCATTGTGGAGTGTTATGTATACCTCGTATTCACTTCAAAAGAATGTAAATGCGACACTTCCTTGCTAGGAAATAACATTTCCAGATGTCTACGCATCGTAGCAATAGAGTTCTAGCGCTTCTTAAATCGCGATATCGCATCTCACTTCTATGTTTCGTGATAAGATATAATATTCATTGTAGATTGTTATGTATACCCCGTACTCACTTCAAAAGAATGTAAATGCGACACTTCCATGCCAGGAAATAGCGTGTGCAGATGTCTACGTATCGTAGCAATAGAGTTCTAATGCTTCTTAAAACGAGATGTCGCATTTCATTTCTATGCTTCGTGATAAGGTATAATATTCATTGTGGAGTGTTATGTATACCTCGTATTCGCTTCAGTGGAATGTAAGTGCGACATGTCCATGCCAGGAAATAGAGTTTGCAGATGTCTACGTATATTAGCGATATAGTTCTAATGCTTCTCAAAACGCGATATAGAACCTCATTCCTATGTTTCATGATAAGATATAATATTCATTGCGAAGTGTCATGTATATCTCGTATTCACTTCTAAAGAATGTAAATGCGACACTTCCATGCTAGGAAATAGCGTTTGCAGATGTCTACGTATCGTAGCAATAGAGTTCTAATGCTTCTTAAAACGAGATGTCGCATTTCATTTCTATGTTTCGTGATAAGATATAATATTCATTGTGGAGTGTTATGTATACCTCGTAATCACTTCACAAGAATGTAAATGCGACACTTCCTTGCTAGGAAATATTGTCTGCAGATGTCTACGTATCACAGCAATAGAGTGCTAATGCCTCTTAAAGCTAGATGTCGTATTTCATTTCTATGTTTCGTAATAAGATATAATATTCATTGTGTAATGTTATGTATACCTCGTATTCACTTCAGTGGAATGTAAGTGCGAAATTTCCTTGCTAGGAAATAGAGTTTGCAGAAGTGTACGTATATTAGCAATAGAGTTCTAATGCTTCTCAAACCGCGATATAGCACCTCATTCCTATGTTCCATGATAAGATATAATATTCATTCTGAAGTGTCATGTATATCTCGTATTCACCTCAAAAGAATGTAAATGCGACACTTCCATGCTAGGAAATAGCGTTTGCAGATGTCTACGTATCGCAGCAATAGAGTTCTAATGCTTCCTAAAACGCGATATCGGATCTCACTGCTATGCTTCATGAGAAGATATAATATTCATTATGGAGTGTTATGTATACCTCGTATTCACTTAAAAAGAATGCAAATAAGACGCTTCCATGCTAGGAAATAGCGTTTGCAGATGTCTACGTATCGTAGCAATAGAGTACTAATGCTTCTTAGAACGCGATATCGCATCTCACTTCTATGTTTCATGAGAAGATATAATATTCATTGCGAAGTGTCATGTATACCTCGTATTCACTTCAAAAGAATGTAAATGCGACACTTCCTTGCTAGGAAATATTGTTTGCAGATGTCTACGTATCACAGCAATAGGGTACTATTGCTTCTTAAAACGAGATGTCGTATTTCATTTCTATGTTTCGTAATAAGATATAATATTCATTGTGTAATGTTATGTATACCTCGTATTCACTTCAGTGGAATGTAAGTGCGACACTTCCATGCTAGGAAATAGCGTTTGCAGATGTCTACGTATTGTAGCAATAGATCTCTACTGCTTCTTAAAACGCGATATCGCATCTCACTGCTATGTTTCATTAGAAGATATAATATTCATTATGGAGTGTTATGTATAGCTCGTACTCACTTCAAAAGAATGTAAATGCGACACTTCCTTGCTAGGAAATATTGTTTGCAGATGTCTACGTATCACAGCAATGGAGTACTAATGCTTCTTAAAACGATATGTCGTATTTCATTTCTGTGTTTCGTAATAAGATATAATACTCATTGCGTAATGTTATGTATACCCAGTTTTCACTTCAGTGGAATGTAAGTGCGACATGTCCATGCTAGGAAATAGAGTTTGCAGATGTCTACGTATATTAGCAATAGAGTTGTAATGCTTCTCAAAACGCGATATAGCACCTCATTCCTATTTTTCATGATAAGATATAATATTCATTGCGAAGTGTCATGTATATCTCGTATTCACTTCAAAAGAATGTAAATGCGACACTTCCATGCTGGGAAATAGCGTTTGCAGATGTCTACGTATCGTAGCAATAGAGTTCTAATGCTTCTTAGAACGCGAAATCGCATCTCACTTCTATGTTGCATGATAAGATATAATATTCATTGCGAAGTGTCATGTATACCTGGTATTCACTTCAAAAGAATGTAAATGCGACATTTCCTTCCTAGGAAATAGAGTTTCCAGATATCTACGTATTGTAGCAATAGTGTTCTAATGCTTCTTAAAACGCGATATCGCTACTTATTTCTATGGTACATGATAAGGTAAAATTTTCATTGTGGAGCGTTATGTATACTTCGAATTCACTTCAAAAGAATATAAATGCGACTCTTCCTTGCTAGGAACTAGCTTTTGCAGATGTCTACGTATCGTAGCAATAGAGTTCTAATGCTTCTTAAAACGCGATATCGCATCTCATTTCTATGTTTCATGATAAGATATAATATTCATTGTGCAGTGTTATGTATACCTCGTATTCACTTCAAAAGAATGTAAATATGACACTTCCATGCTAGGAAATAGAGTTTGCAGATGTCTACATATCGAAAGAATAGAGTTCTAATACTTCTTAAAACGAGATGTCGCATCTCATTTCTATGTTTCATGATAAGATATAATATCCATTGCGAAGTGTCATGAATACATCGCATTCACTTCAATGGAATGTAAATGTGACATTTTCTTGCTAGGAAATAGAGTTTGCAGATGTCTACGTATATTAGCAAGGGAGTTCTAATGCTTCTCAAAACGCGATATAGCACCTCATTCCTATGTTTCATGATAAGATATAATATTCATTGCGAAGTGTCATGTATATCTCGTATTCACTTCAAAAGAATGTAAATGCGACCCTTGCATGCTAGGAAATAGCGTTTCCAGATGTCTACGTATCGTAGCAATAGAGTTCTAATGCTTCTTAAAGCGCGATATCGCATCTCACTTATATGTTTCATGATAAGATATAATATTCATTGCGATGTGTCATGTATACCTCGTATTCACTTCAAAAGAATGTAAATGCGACACTTCCTTCCTTGGAACTAACATTTTCAGATGTCTACGCATCGTAGCAATAGAGTTCTAATGCTTCTTAGAACGCGATATCGCATCTCAATCCTATGTATCATGATAAGATATAATATTCATTGCGAAGTGTCAAGTGTACCTCGTATTCACTTCAAAAGAATGTAATTGCGACACTTCCATGCTAGGAAGTAGCGTTTGCAGGTGTCTACGTATCGTAGCAATAGGGTTCTAATGCTTCCTAGAACGCGATATCGCATCTCTCTTCCATGTTTCATGATAAGATATAATATTCATTGCGAAGTGTCATGTATACCTCGATTTCACTTCACAAGAATGTAAATGCGACACTTCCTTGCTAGGAAATATTGTTTGCAGATGTCTACGTATCACAGCAATAGAGTACTAATGCTTCTTAAGACGAGATGTCGTATTTCATTACTATATTTCGTAATAAGATATAATATTCATTGTGTAATGTTATGTATACCCCGTATTCACTTCAGTGGAATGTAAGTGCGAAATTTCGTTGCTAGGAAATAGAGTTTGCAGATGTCTACGTATATTAGCAATAGAGTTCTAAAACTTCTCAAAACGCGATATAGCACCTCATTCCTATGTTTCATGATAAGATATAATATTCATTGCGAAGTGTCATGTATATCTCGTATTCACTTCAAAAGAATGTAAATGCGACACTTCCATGCTGTTAAATAGCGTTTGCAGATGTCTACGTATCGTAGCAAGAGAGTTCTAATACTTCTTAAAACGAGATGTCGCATTTCATTTCTATGTTTCATGATAAGACATAATATTCATTGCGCAGTGTCATGTATACCTCGTATTCACTTCAACAGAATGCAAATGCGCCACTTGCATGCTAGGAAATATTGTTTGCAGATGTCTAGGTATCGTAGCAATAGAGTTCTAATGCTTCTTAAAACGCGATATCGCATCTCACTTCTATGCTTCATGATAAGATATAATATTCATTGCGAAGTGTCATGTATACCTCGTATTCACTTCAAAAGAATGTAAATGCGACACTTCCATGCTGGGAAATAGCGTTTGCAGATGTCTACGTATCGTAGCAATAGAGTTCTAATGCTTCTTAAAACGCGATATCGCATCTCACTTCTATGTTTCGTGATAAGGTATAATATTCATTGTGGAGTGTTATGTATACCTGGTACTCACTTCAAGAGAATCTAAATGCGACACTTCCTTGCTAGGAAATATTGTTTGCAGATGTCTACGTATCGAAGCAATAGGGTTCTAATGCTTCTCAAAACGCGATGTCGCATCTCATTTCGGTTTCATGATCACATATAATATTCATTGCGAAGTGTCATGTATACCTCATATTCACTTCAAATGAATGTAAATGCGACACTTCCATGCTAGGAAATAGCGTTTGCAGATGTCTACGTATCGTAGCAAAAGAGTTCTAATGCTTCTTAGAACGCGATATCGCATCTCACTTCTATGTTTCATGATAAGATATAATATTCATTGCGAAGTGTCATGTATACCTCGATTTCACTTCACAAGAATGTAAATGCGACACTTCCTTGCTAGGAAATATTGTTTGCAGATGTCTACGTATCACAGCAATAGAGTACTAATGCTTCTTAAGACGAGATGTCGTATTTCATTACTATATTTCGTAATAAGATATAATATTCATTGTGTAATGTTATGTATACCCCGTATTCACTTCAGTGGAATGTAAGTGCGAAATTTCGTTGCTAGGAAATAGAGTTTGCAGATGTCTACGTATATTAGCAATAGAGTTCTAAAACTTCTCAAAACGCGATATAGCACCTCATTCCTATGTTTCATGATAAGATATAATATTCATTGCGAAGTGTCATGTATATCTCGTATTCACTTCAAAAGAATGTAAATGCGACACTTCCATGCTGTTAAATAGCGTTTGCAGATGTCTACGTATCGTAGCAAGAGAGTTCTAATACTTCTTAAAACGAGATGTCGCATTTCATTTCTATGTTTCATGATAAGACATAATATTCATTGCGCAGTGTCATGTATACCTCGTATTCACTTCAACAGAATGCAAATGCGCCACTTGCATGCTAGGAAATATTGTTTGCAGATGTCTAGGTATCGTAGCAATAGAGTTCTAATGCTTCTTAAAACGCGATATCGCATCTCACTTCTATGCTTCATGATAAGATATAATATTCATTGCGAAGTGTCATGTATACCTCGTATTCACTTCAAAAGAATGTAAATGCGACACTTCCATGCTGGGAAATAGCGTTTGCAGATGTCTACGTATCGTAGCAATAGAGTTCTAATGCTTCTTAAAACGCGATATCGCATCTCACTTCTATGTTTCGTGATAAGGTATAATATTCATTGTGGAGTGTTATGTATACCTGGTACTCACTTCAAGAGAATCTAAATGCGACACTTCCTTGCTAGGAAATATTGTTTGCAGATGTCTACGTATCGAAGCAATAGGGTTCTAATGCTTCTCAAAACGCGATGTCGCATCTCATTTCTGTTTCATGATCACATATAATATTCATTGCGAAGTGTCATGTATACCTCATATTCACTTCAAATGAATGTAAATGCGACACTTCCATGCTAGGAAATAGCGTTTGCAGATGTCTACGTATCGTAGCAAAAGAGTTCTAATGCTTCTTAGAACGCGATATCGCATCTCACTTCTATGTTTCATGATAAGATATAAGATTCATTGCGAAGTGTCATGTCTACCTCGTATTCACTTAAAAAGAATGCAAATAAGACGCTTCCATGCTAGGAAATAGCGTTTTCAGATGTCTACGTATCGTAGCAATAGAGTACTAATGCTTCTCAAAACGCGATATAGCACCTCATTCCTATGTTTCATGATAAGACATAATATTCATTGCGAAGTGTCATGTATATCCCGTATCCACTTCAAAAGTATGTAAATGCGACACTTCCATGCTAGGAAATAGCGTTTCCAGATGTCTACGTATCGTGGCAATAGAGTTCTAATGCTTCTTAAAGCGCGATATCGCAGCTCACTTCTATGTTTCATGATAAGATATAATATTCATTGCGAAGTGTCATGTATACCTCGTATTCACTTCAAAAGAATGTAAATGCGACACTTCCATGCTGGGAAATAGCGTTTGCAGATGTCTACGTATCATAGCAATAGAGTTCTAATGCTTCTTAAAACGCGATATCGCATCTCACTTCTATGTTTCGTGATAAGGTATAATATTCATTGTGAAGTGTTATGTATACCTGGTACTCACTTCAAGAGAATCTAAATGCGACACTTCCTTGCTAGGAAATATTGTTTGCAGATGTCTACGTATCGAAGCAATAGGGTTCTAATGCTTCTCAAATCGCGATGTCGCATCTCATTTCTGTTTCATGATCACATATAATATTCATTGCGAAGTGTCATGTATACTTCGAATTCACTTCAAAAGAATATAAATGCGACTCTTCCTTGCTAGGAACTAGCTTTTGCAGATGTCTACGTATCGTAGCAATAGAGTTCTAATGCTTCTTAAAACGCGATATCGCATCTCATTTCTATGTTTCATGATAAGATATAATATTCATTGTGCAGTGTTATGTATACCTCGTATTCACTTCAAAAGAATGTAAATATGACACTTCCATGCTAGGAAATAGAGTTTGCAGATGTCTACATATCGAAAGAATAGAGTTCTAATACTTCTTAAAACGAGATGTCGCATCTCATTTCTATGTTTCATGATAAGATATAATATCCATTGCGAAGTGTCATGAATACATCGCATTCACTTCAATGGAATGTAAATGTGACATTTTCTTGCTAGGAAATAGAGTTTGCAGATGTCTACGTATATTAGCAAGGGAGTTCTAATGCTTCTCAAAACGCGATATAGCACCTCATTCCTATGTTTCATGATAAGATATAATATTCATTGCGAAGTGTCATGTATATCTCGTATTCACTTCAAAAGAATGTAAATGCGACCCTTGCATGCTAGGAAATAGCGTTTCCAGATGTCTACGTATCGTAGCAATAGAGTTCTAATGCTTCTTAAAGCGCGATATCGCATCTCACTTATATGTTTCATGATAAGATATAATATTCATTGCGATGTGTCATGTATACCTCGTATTCCCTTCAAAAGAATGTAAATGCGACACTTCCATCCTAGGAAATAGCGTTTGCAGATGTCTACGTATCGTAGCAATAGAGTTCTAATGCTTCTCAAAACGCGATATCGCATCTCCCGTCTATGTTTCATGATAAGATATAATATTCATTGCGAAGTGTAATGTATACCTCGTATTCACTTCAAAAGAATATAAATGCGACTCTTCCTTGCTAGGAACTAGCTTTTGCAGTTGTCTACGTATCGTAGCAATAGAGTTCTAATGCTTCTTAAAACGAGATGCCGCATTTCATTTCTATGTTTCGTGATAAGATATAATATTCATTGTGGAGTGTCATGTATACCTCGTATTCACTTCAAAAGAATGTCAATATGACACTTCCATGCTAGGAAATAGCGTTTGCAGATGTCTACGTATCGTAGCAATAGAGTTCTAATGCTCCTTAAAACGCGATATCGCATGTCATTTCGATGTTCCGTGATATGATATAATATTCATTGTGGAGTGTTATGTTTACTGTGTATTTACGTCAAAAGAATGGAAATGCAACACTTCCTTGCTAGGAGATAGCGTATGCAGATATCTATGTATCATAGCAATAGGGTTCTAATGCATCTTAATACGCAACATCGCAACACATTTCTATGTCTCATGATAAGATATAATATTCATTGCGAAGTGTCATGTATACCTCGTATTCACATCAACAGAATGTAATTGCGACACTTCACTGCCAGCAAGTACAGTTTGCTGATGTCTACGTATCGAAGCAATAGGGTTCTAATGCTTCTCAAAACGCGATGTCGCATCTCATTTCTATGTTTCATAATCAGATATAATATTCATTGCGAAGTGTCATGTATACCTCGTATTCACTTCAAAAGGATGTAAATGCGACACTTCCTTGCTAGGAAATAGCGTTTCCACAAGTCTACGTATCGAAGCAGTAGGGTTCTAATGCTTCTTAAAACGCCATATCGCATCTCATTTCTATGTTTCGTGATAAGATATAATATTCATTGCGGACTGTTATGTCTACTTCGTATTCACTTCAAAAGAATGTAAATGCGACACTTCCTTGCTAGAATATAGCGTTTCCAGATGTCTACGAATCGAAGCAATAGAGTTCTAATGCTTCTTGAAACGCGATATCGCATGCATTTCGATGTTCCGTGATATGATATAATATTCATTGTGGAGTGTTATGTTTACTTCGTATTTACTTCAAAAGAATGGAAATGCAACACTTCCTTGCTAGGAGATAGCGTATGCAGATGTCTATGTATCATAACAATAGGGTTCTAATGCATCTTAATACGCGACATGGCATCACATTTCTATGGCTCATGATAAGATATAATATTCATTGCGAAGTGTCATGTATAACTCGTATTCCCTTCAAAAGAATGTAAATATGACACTTCCATGCTAGGAAATAGCGTTTGCAGATGTCTACGTATTGTAGCAATAGATTTCAACTGCTTCTTAAAACGCGATATCGCATCTCACTGCTATGTTTCATTAGAAGATATAATATTCATTATGGAGTGTTATGTATACCTCGTACTCACTTCAAAAGAATGTAAATGCGACCCTTCCATGCTAGGAAATAGCGTTTGCAGATGTCTGCGTATCGTAGCAATAGAGTTCTAATGCTTCCTAAAACGCGATATCGCATCTCACTGCTATGTTTCATGATAAGATATAATATTCATTATGGAGTGTCATGTATACCTCGATTTCACTTCACAAGAATGCAAATGCGACACTTCCTTGCTAGGAAATATTGTTTGCAGATGTCTACGTATCACAGCAATAGGGTACTAATGCTTCTTAAAACGAGATGTCGTATTTCATTTCTATGTTTCGTAATAAGATATAATATTTATTGTGTAATGTTATGTATACCTCGTATTCACTTCAGTGGAATGTAAGTGCGACATGTCCATGCTAGGAAATAGAGTTTGCAGATGTCTACGTATATTAGCAATAGAGTTCTAATGCTTCTCAAAACGCTATATAGCACCTCATTCCTATGTTTCATGATAAGATATAATATTCATTGAGAAGTGTCATGTATATCTCGTATTCACTTCAAAAGAATGTAATAGCGACACTTCCATGCTAGGAAATAACGTTTGCAGATGTCTACGTATCGTAGCAATAGAGTTCTTGCGCTTCCCAAATCGCGATATCGCATCTCACTTCTATGTTTCGTGATGAGATATAATATTCATTGCGAAGTGTCATGTATACCTCGTATTCACTTCAAAAGAATGTAAATAAGACACTTCCATGCTAGGAAATAGCGCTTGCAGATGTCTACGTATCGTAGCAATAGAGTTCTAATGCTGCTTAGAACGCGATATCGCATCTCACTCCTATGATTCATGATAAGGTATAATATTCATTGTGATGTGTCATGTATGCCTCGTACTCACTTCAAAAGAATATAGCGTTTGCAGATGTCTACGTATCGTAGCAATAGAGTTCTAATGCTTCTTAAAACGAGATGTCGCATTTCATTTCTATGTTTCGTGATAGGATATAAAATTCATTGTGGAGTGTTATGTATACCTCGTATTCACTTCAAAAGAACGTAAATAAGACACTTCCATGCTAGGAAATAGCGTTTGCAGATGTCTACGTATCGTAGCAATAGTGTTCTAATGCTTCTAAGAACGCGATACCGCATCTCACTTCTATGATTCATGATAAGATATAATATTCATTGCGAAGTGTCATGTATACCTCGTATTCACTTCAAAAGAATGTAAATATGACACTTCCATGCTAGGAAATAGCGTTTGCAGATGTCTACGTATCGTATCAATAGGGTTCTAATGCTTCTTAAAACGGGATGTCGTATTTCATTTCTATGTTTCGTAATAAGATACAATATTCATTGTGTAGTGCTATGTATACCTCGTATTCACTTCAGTGGAATGTATGTGCGACATGTCCATGCTAGGAAATAGAGTTTGCAGATGTCTACGTATCGTAGCAATAGAGTTCCACTGCTTCTCAAAACGCGATATAGCACCTCATTCCTATGTTTCATGATAAGATATAATATTCATTGCGAAGTGTCATGTATACCTCGATTTCACTTCACAAGAATGTAAATGCGACACTTCCTTGCTAGGAAATATTATTTGCAGATGTCTACGTATCACAGCAATAGAGTACTAATGCTTCTTAAAACGAGATGTCGTATTTCATTTTTATGTTTCGTAATAAGATATAATATTCATTGTGTAATGTTATGTATACCTCTTATTCACTTCAGTGGAATGTAAGTGCGAAATTTCGTTGCTAGGAAATAGAGTTTGCAGATGTCTACGTATATTAGCTATAGAGTTCTAATGCTTCTCAAAACGCGATATAGCACCTCATTCCTATGTTTCATGATAAGATATAATATTCATTGCGAAGTGTCATGTACATCTCGTATTCACTTCAAAAGAATGTAAATGCGACACTTCCATGCTAGGAAATAGCGTTTGCAGATGTCTACGTATTGTAGCAATAGATTTCTACTGCTTCTTAAAACGCGATATCGCATCTCACTGCTATGTTTCATTAGAAGATATAATATTCATTATGGAGTGTTATGTATACCTCGTACTCACTTCAAAAGAATGTAAATGCGACCCTTCCATGCTAGGAAATAGCGTTTGCAGATGTCTGCGTATCGTAGCAATAGAGTTCTAATGCTTCCTAGAACGCGATATCGCATCTCACTTCTATGTTTCATGATAAGATATAATATTCATTGCGAAGTGTCATGTATACCTCGTACTCACTTCTAAAGAATGTAAATGCGACCCTTCCATGCTAGGAAATAGCGTTTGCAGATGTCTACGTATCGTAGCAATAGAGTTCTAATGCTTCTTAGAACGCGATATCGCATCTCACTTCTATGTTTCACGATAAGATATAATATTCATTGCGAAGTGTCATGTATACCTCGTATTCACTTCAAAAGAATGTAAATGCGACACTTCCATGCTAGGAAGTAGCGTTTGCAGATGTCTACGTATCGTAGCAATAGTGTTCTAATGCTTCTTAGAACGCGATATTGCATCTCTCTACTATGTTTCATGATAAGATATAATATTCATTGCGAAGTATCATGTATACCTCGATTTCACTTCACAAGAATGTAAATGCGACACTTCCTTGCCAGGAAATATTGTTTGCAGATGTCTACGTATCACAGCAATAGAGTACTAATGCTTCTTAAGACGAGATGTCGTATTTCATTTCTATGTTTCGTAATAAGATATAATATTCATTGTGTAATGTTATGTATACCCCGTAGTCACTTCAAAAGAATGTAAATGCGACAGTTCCATGCTATGAAACAGCGTTTGCAGATGTCTACGTATCGTAGCAATAGAGTTCTAATGCTTCTTAAAACGAGATGCCTCATTCCATTCCTATGTTCCGTGATAAGATATAATATTCATTGCGGAGTGTCACGTATACCTCGTATTCACTTCAAAAGAATGTAAGTGCGACACTTCCATGCTAGGAAATAGCGTTTGCAGATGTCTCCGCATCGAGGCCATAGAAATCTAATGCTTCTTAAAACGCGAAATCGCATCTCTCTTCCGTGTTTCATGATAAGATGGAATATTCATTGCGAGGTGTCATATATACCTCGTATTCATTTCAAAAGAATGTTAATGCGACTATTGCTTGCTAGGAAATAGCGTTTGCAGATGTCTACATATCGCAGCAATAGCGTTCTAATGCTACTTATATTGCGATATGACACCTCATTTATATGTTTCGTGATAAGAAATAATGTTCATTGCGAAGTGTCATGTATACCTCGCATTCACTTCAAAAGAACGTAAGTGCGACACTTCCATGCTAGGAAATAGCGATTGCAGATGTCTCCGCATTGAGGCCATAGATTTCTAATGCTTCTTAAAACGCGAAATCGCATCTCTCTTCTGTGTTACATGATAAGATATAATATTCATTGCGAAGTGTCATATATACCTCGTATTCCCTCCAAACGCATGTAAATGCGACACTTCCTTGCTAGGAAATGGCGTATTCAGATGTCTACGTATCGAGGCAATAGGGTTCTAATGCTTCTTAAGACGCGATATCGCTTCACATTTCTATGTTTTGTAATAAGTTATAATATTCATTCCGATGTGTCATGTAAACCTCGAATTCACTTCAAAAGAATGTAAATGCGACTATTGGTTGCTAGGAAATAGCGATTGCAGATGTCTACGTATCATAGCAATAGTGTTCTAATGCTTCTCAAAACGCGATATCGCATCTCATTTCTAAGTTTCCTGATAAGATATAATATTCATTGCGGATTGTCATGCACACCTCGTATTCACTTCAAAAGAATGTAAATGCGACACTTCCATGCTAGGAAATAGCGTCTGCAGATGTCTACGCGTCGAGGCAATAGAGTTCTAATGCTTCTTAAAACGCGATATCGCATCTCACTTCTATGTTTCATGATAAGATATAATATTCATTGCGAAGTGTCATGTATACCTCGTATTCACATCAAAAGAATGTAAATGCGACTATTCTTTGCTAGGGCATAGCGTTTGCAGATGCCTACGTATCGTAACAATAGAGTTCTAATGCTTCTTAGATCGCGATATCGCATCTCATTTCTATGTTTCGAGATAAGTTATAATATTCATTCCGAAGTGTCATGTAAACCTCGAATTCGCTTCAAAAGAATGTAAATGCGACTATTGGTTGCTAGGAAATAGCGATTGCAGATGTCTACGTATCGTAGCAATAGAGTTCTAATGCTTCTCAAAACGCGATATCGCATCTCATTTCTATGTTTCATGATAAGATATAATGTTCATTGCGAAGTGTCATATATACCTCGTATTCACTTCAAGAGAATGTAAATGCGACACTTCCATGCTAGGAAATAGCGACTGCAGATGTCTACGCGTCGAGGCAATAGAGTTCTAATGCTTCTTAAAACGCGATATCGCATCTCATTTCTATGTTTCATGATAAGATATAATGTTCATTGCGAAGTGTCATATATACCTCGTATTCACTTCAAAAGAATGTAAATGCGACACTTCCATGCTAGGAAATAGCGACTGCAGATGTCTACGCGTCGAGGCAATAGAGTTCTAATGCTTCTTAAAACGCGATATCGCATCTCACATCTATGCTTCATGATAAGATATAATGTTCATTGCGAAGTGTCATATATACCTCGTATTCACTTCAAAAGAATGTAAATGCGAATCTTCCTTGCTAGGAAATAGCATTTGCAGATGACTACGTATCGGAGCAATGGTGTTCTAATGCTTCTCAAAACGCGATATCGCATCTCAATCCTATGTTTCATTATAAGATATAATATTCATTGCGAAGTATCATGTATACCTCGTATTCACATCAAAAGAATGTAAATGCGACTATTCCTTGCTAGGGCATAGCGTTTGCAGATGCCTACGTATCACAGCAATAGAGTTCTAATGCTTCTTTGATCGCGATATTGCATCTCTTTTCTATGTTTCGTGATATGTTATAATATTCATTCCGTAGTGTCATGTAAACCTCGAATTCACTTCAAAAGAATGTAAATGCGACTATTGGTTGCTAGGAAATAGCGATTGCAGATGTCTACGTATCGTAGCAATAGAGTTCTAATGCTTCTCAAAACGCGATATCGCATCTCATTTCTATGTTTCATGATAAGATATAATGTTCACTGCGAAGTGTCATATATACCACGTATTCACTTCAAAAGAATGTAAATGCGACACTTCCATGCTAGGAAATAGCGTCTGCAGATGTGTACGCGTCGAGGCAATAGAGTTCTAATGCCTCTTAAAACGCGATATCGAATCTCAATTCTACGTTTCATTATAAGATATAATACTCATTGCGAAGTGTCATGAATTCCTCGTATTCACATCAAAAGAATGTAAATGCGACTATTCCTTGCTAGGGCATAGCGTTTGCAGATGCCTACGTATCGTAGGAATAGAGTTCTAATGCTTCTTAGATCGCGATATCGCATCTTATTTCTATGTTTCATGATAAGATATAATGTTCATTGCGATGTGTCATATATACCTCGTATTCACTTCAAAAGAATGTAAATGCGACACTTCCATGCTAGGAAATAGCGTATGCAGCTGCCTACGCGTCGAGGCAATAGAGTTCTAATGCTTCTTAAAACGCGATATCGTATCTCACTTCTATGTTTCATGATAAGATATAATATTCATTGCGAAGTGTCATGTATACCTCGTATTCCCTCCAAACGAATGTAAATGCGACACTTCCGTGCTAGGAAATGGCGTATTCAGATGCCTACGTATCGTAGCAATAGAGTTCTAATGCTACTTAGATCGCGATATCGCATCTCATTTATATGTTTCGTGATAAGATATAATGTTCATTGCGAAGTGTCATATATACCTCGTATTCACTTCAAAAGAATGTAAATGCGACACTTCCATGCTAGGAAATAGCGTCTGCAGATGTTTACGCGTCGAGGCAATAGAGTTCTAATGCTCCTTAAAACGCGATATCGCATCTCAATCCTATGTTTCATTATAAGATATAATATTCATTGCGAAGTATCATGTATACCTCGTATTCACATCAAAAGTATGTAAATGCGACTATTCCTTGCTAGGGCATAGCGTTTGCAGATGCCTACGTATCACAGCAATAGAGTTCTAATGCTTCTTAGATCGCGATATTGCATCTCATTTCTATGTTTCGTGATATGTTATAATATTCATTCCGTAGTGTCATGTAAACCTCGAATTCACTTCAAAAGAATGCAAATGCGACTATTGGTTGCTAGGAAATAGCGATTGCAGATGTCTACGTATCGTAGCAATAGAGTTCTAATGCTTCTCAAAACGCGATATCGCATCTCATTTCTATGTTTCATGATAAGATATAATGTTCACTGCGAAGTGTCATATATACCTCGTATTCACTTCAAAAGAATGTAAATGCGACACTTCCATGCTAGGAAATAGCGTCTGCAGATGTCTACGCGTCGAGGCAATAGAGTTCTAATGCTTCTTAAAACGCGATATCGCATCTCAATTCTATGTTTCATTATAAGATATAATATTCATTGCGAAGTGTCATGTATACCTCGTATTCACATCAAAAGAATGTAAATGCGACTATTCCTTGCTAGGGCATAGCGTTTGCAGATGCCTACGTGTCGTAGCAATAGATTTCTAATGCTTCTTAGATCGCGATATCGCATCTCATTTCTATGTTTCGTGATATGTTATAATATTCATTCCGAAGTGTCATGTAAACCTCGAATTCACTTCAAAAGAATGTAAATGCGACTATTGGTTGCTAGGAAATACCGATTGCAGATGTCTACGTATCGTAGCAATAGGGTTCTAATGCTTCTCAAAACGCGATATCGCATCTCATTTCTAAGCTTCCTGATAAGATATAATACTCATTGCGGAGTGTCATGTACACCTCGTATTCACTTCAAAAGAATATAAATGCGACACTTCCATGCTAGGAAATAGCGACTGCAGATGTCTACGCGTCGAGGCAATAGAGTTCGAATGCTTCTTAAAATGCGATATCGCATCTCACTTCTAGGTTTCATGATAAGATATAATATTCATTGCGAAGTGTCATGTATACCTCGTATTCACTTCAAAAGAATGTAAATGCGACTATTTCTTTCTAGGAAATAGCATTTGCAGATGTCTAGGTATCCTAGCAATAGAGTTCCAATGCTTCTCAACCCGCGATATCGCATCTCATTTCTATGCTTCATGATAAGACATAATATTCATTGCAAAGTGTCATGTATACCTCGTATTCACTCCAAGCGAATGTAAATGCGACACTTCCTTGCTAGGAAATAGAGTATTCAGATGTCTACGTATCGTGGCAATAGAGTTCCAATGCTACTTAAATCGCGATATCGCATCTCATTTCTATGTTTCGTGATAAGATATAATATTCATTGCGAAGTGTCATGTATACCTCGTATTCACTTCAAAAGAATGTAAATGCTACGTTTCCATCCTAGGAAATAGCTTTTGCAGATGTCTACGTATCGTAGCAAAAGATTCCTAATGCTTCCTAAAACGAGATGTCGCATTCCATTTCTATGTTTCGTGATAAGATATAATATTCACTGCGAAGGGTCATGTATACCTCGTATTCACATCAAAAGAACGTAAATGCGACTATTGCTTGCTAGGAAATAGCGTTTGCAGATGTCTACGTATCGTAGCAATAGCGTTCGAATGCTACTTAAATCGCGACATCACATCTCATTTCTATGTTTCGTGATAAGATATAATATTCATTGCGAAGTGTCATGTATATCTCGTATTCACTTCAAAAGAATGTAAATGCGACACTTCCATGCTAGGAAATACCGTTTGCAGATGTCTACGTATCGTAGAAATAGAGTTCTAATGCTTCTCAAAAAGCGATATAGCACCTCATTCCTATGTTTCATGATAAGATATAATATTCATTGCGAAGTGTCATGTATATCTCGTATTCTCTTCAAACGAATGTAAATGCGACACTTCCATGCTAGGAAATAGCGTTTGCAGATGTCTACGTATCGTAGCAATAGTGTTCTAATGCTTCTTAAAACGAGATGTCGCATTTCATTTCTATGTTTCGTGACAAGATATAATATACATTGTGGAGTGTTATGTATACCTCGTGTTCACTTCAAAAGAATGTAAATGCGACACTTCCTTGCTAGGAAATATTATTTGCAGATGTCTACGTATCGTAGCAATAGAGTTGTAATGCTACTTAAATCGCGATATCGCATCTCACTTCTATGTTTCATGATGTGACATAATATTCTTTGCGAAGTGTCATAATACCTCGTATTCACTTCAAAAGAATGTAAATGCGACACTTCCATGCTAGGAAATAGCCTTTGCAGGTGTCTACGTATCGTAGCAATAGAGTTCTAATGCTTCTTAAATCGCGATATCGCATCTCGCTTCTATGTTTCATGATAAGATATACTATACATTGCGAAGTGTCATGTATACCTCGTATTCTCTTCAAAAGAATGTAAGTGCGACACTTCCTTGCTAGGAAATATTGTTTGCAGATGTCTACGTATCGTAGCAATAGAGTTCTAATGCTCCTTAAAACGCGATATCGCATCTCACTTCTATGTTCCATGATAAGATATAATATTCATTGCGAGGTGCCATGTACACCTCGTACTCACTTCAAAAGAATGTAAACGTGACACTTACATGCTACGAAATAGCGTTTGCAGATGTCTACGTATCGTAGCAATAGAGTTCTAATGCTTCTTAAAACGAGATGTCGCATCTCATTTCTATGTTTCATGATCGGATATAATATTCATTGCGAAGTGTCATGTATACCTCGTATTCACATCAAAAGAATGTAAATGCGACACTTCCATGCTAGGAAGTAGCGTTTGCAGATGTCTACGTTTCGTAGCAATAGGGTTCTAATGCTTCTTAAAACGCGATATCGCATCTCACTTCTATGTTTCATGATAAGATGTAATATTCATTGCGAAGTGTCATGTATACCTCGATTTCACTTCACAAGAATGTAAATGCGACACTTCCTTGCTAGGAAATAGCGTTTCCACATGTCTACGTGCCGAAACAATTGAGTTCTAATGATTCTTAAAACGTGATATCGCATCTCACTTCTATGTTTAATGATAAGATATAATATTCATTGCGGAGTGGCATGTATACCTAGCATACACTTCAAATGAATGTAAATGCGACACTTCCTTGCTAGAAAATAGAGTTTTGAGATGTCTACGTATCGAAGCAATAGCGTTCTAATGCTTCTTAAAACGAGATATTGCATCTCTTTTCTATGTTTCATGATAAGATATAATACTCATTGCGAAGTGTCATGTATATCTCGTATTCACTTCAAAAGAATGTAAATGCGACACTTCCATGCTAGGAAATAGCGTTTGCAGATGTCTACGTATCGTAGCAATAGAGTTCTAATGCTTCTCAAAACGCGATATAGCACCTCATTCATATGTTTCATGATAGGATATAATATTCATTGCGAAGTGTCATGTATATCTCGTATTCACTTCAAACGAATGTAAATGCGACACTTCCATGCTAGGAAGTAGCGGTTGCAGATGTCTACGTATCGTAGCAATAGGGTTCTAATGCTTCTTAAGACGCGATATCGCATCTCACTTCTATGTTTCATGATAAGATAAAATATTCATTGCGAAGTGTCATGTATACCTCGATTTCTCTTCACAAGAATGTAAATGCGACACTTCCTTGCTAGGAAATAGCGTTTGCAGATGTCTACGTATCGTAGCAATAGAGTTCTAATGCTTCTCAAAACGCGATATAGCACCTCATTCATATGTTTCATGATAGGATATAATATTCATTGCGAAGTGTCATGTATATCTCGTATTCACTTCAAACGAATGTAAATGCGACACTTCCATGCTAGAAAGTAGCCGTTGCAGATGTCTACGTATCGTAGCAATAGGGTTCTAATGCTTTTTAAGACGCGATATCGCATCTCACTTCTATGTTTCATGATAAGATAAAATATTCATTGCGAAGTGTCATGTATACCTCGATTTCTCTTCACAAGAATGTAAATGCGACACTTCCTTGCTAGGAAATAGCGTTTGCAGATGTCTACGTATCGCAGCAATAGAGTTCCTATGCGTCCTAAAACGCGATATCGCATCTCCCTTCTATGTTTCATGATAAGGGATAATATTCATTGCGAAGTGTCATGTATACCTCGTATTCACTTCAAATGAATGTAAATGCGACACTTCCATGCTAGGAAATAGCGTTTGTAGATGTGTACGTATCACAGCAATAGAGTACTAATGCTTCTTAAAACGAGATGTCGTATTTCATTTCTATGTTTCGTAATAAGATATAATATTCATTGTGTAATGTTATGTATACCTCGTATTCACTTCAGTGGAATGTAAGTGCGAAATTTCCTTGCTAGGAAATAGAGTTTGCAGATGTCTACGTATATTAGCAATAGAGTTCTAATGCTTCTCAAAACGCGATATAGCACCTCATTCCTATGTTTCATGATAATATATAATATTCATTGCGAAGTGTCATGTATATCTCGTATTCACTTCAAAAGAATGTAAATGCGACACTTCCATGCTAGGAAATAGCGTTTGCAGATGTCTACGTATCGTAGCAATAGAGTTCTAATGCTTCTCAAAACGCGATATAGCACCTCATTCCTATGTTTCATGATAAGATATAATATTCATTGCGAAGTGTCATGTATATCTCGTATTCACTTCAAACGAATGTAAGTGCGACACTTCCATGCTAGGAAATAGCGTTTGCAGATGTCTACGTATCGCAGCAATAGAGTTCCAATGCTTCCTAAAACGCGATGTCGTATCACTCTTCTATGTTTCATGATAAGGTATAGTATTCATTACGAAGTGTCATGTATACCTCGTATTCACTTCAAATGAATGTAAATGCGACACTTCCATGCTAGGAAATAGCGTTTGCAGATGTCTACGTATCGTAGCAATAGAGTTCTAATGCTCCTTAAAACGCGATATCGCATCTCACTTCTATGTTCCGTGATAAGATATAATATTCATTGTGGAGTGTCATGTATACCTCGTATTCACTTCAAATGAATGTAAATGCGACACTTCCATGCTAGGAATTAGCGGTTGCAGATGTCTACGTATCGTAGCAATAGGGTTCTAATGCTTCTTAAGACGCGATATCGCATCTCACTTCTATGTTTCATGATAAGATATAATATTCATTGCGAAGTGTCATGTATACCTCGATTTCTCTTCACAAGAATGTAAATGCGACACTTCCTTGCTAGGAAATAGCGTTTGCAGATGTCTACGTATCGCAGCAATAGAGTTCCAATGCTACCTAAAACGCGATATCGCATCTCCCTTCTATGTTTCATGACAAGGTATAATATTCATTGCGAAGCGTCATGTATACCTCGTATTCACTTCAAATGAATGTAAATGCGACACTTCCATGCTAGGAAATAGCGTTTGCAGATGTCTACGTATCGCAGCAATAGAGTTCTGATGCTTCTTAAAACGAGATGCCTCATTTCATTTCTATGTTCCGTGATAAGATATAATATTCATTGTGGAGTGTCATGTATACCTCGTATTCACATCAAAAGAATGAAAATGCGACACTACCATGCTAGGAAATGGCGTTTGCAGATGTCTACGTATCGCAGCAATAGAGTTCCAATGCTTCTTAAAACGCGATATCGCATCTCCCTTCTATGTATCATGATAAGGTATAATATTCATTGCGAAGTGTCATGTATACCTCGTATTCACTTCAAATGCATGTAAATGCGACACTTCCATGCTAGGAAATAGCGTTTGCAGATGTCTACGTATCACAGCAATAGTGTACTAATGCTTCTTAAAACGAGATGTCGTATTTCATTTCTATGTTTCGTAATAAGATATAATATTCATTGTGTAATGTTATGTATACCTCGTATTCACTTCAGTGGAATGTACGTGCGAAATTTCCTTGCTAGGAATTAGAGTTTGCAGATGTCTACGTATATTAGCAATAGAGTTCTAATGCTTCTCAAAACGCGATATGGCACATCATTCCTATGTTTCGTGATAAGATATAATATTCATTGCGAAGTGTCATGTATACCTCGTATTCACCTCAAAGGAACGTAAATAAGACACTTCCATGCTAGGAAGTAGCGTTTGCAGATGTCTACGTATCGAAGCAATAGAGTTCTAATGCTTCTTACAACGCGATATCGCATCTCACTTCTATGTTTCATGATAAGATATAATATTCATTGCGAAGTGTCATGTATACCTCGTATTCACTTCAAATGAATGTAAATGCGACACTTCCATGCTAGGAAATAGCGTTTGCAGATGTCTACGTATCGTAGCAATAGAGTTCTAATGCTCCTTAAAACGCGATATCGCATCTCACTTCTATGTTCCGTGATAAGATATAATATTCATTGTGGAGTGTCATGTATACCTCGTATTCACTTCAAATGAATGTAAATGCGACACTTCCTTGCTAGGAAATAGCGTTTGCAGATGTCTACGTATCGCAGCAATAGAGTTCCAATGCTACCTAAAACGCGATATCGCATCTCCCTTCTATGTTTCATGATAAGATATATTATTCATTGCGAAGTGTCATGTATACCTCGTATTCATTTCAAATGAATGTAAATGCGACACTTCCATGCTTGGAAATAGCATCTGCAGATCTCCACTCGTCGAGGCAATAGAGTTCTAATGCTTCTTAAAACGCGATATCGCATCTCTCTTCTATGTTTCATGATAAGATATAATATTCATTGCGAAGTGTCATGTATACCTCGTATTCGCTCCAATCGAATGTAAATGCGACACTTCCTTGCTAGGAAATAGCGTTTGCAGATATCTGCTCATCGAGGCAATAGGGATCTAATGCTTCTTAAAACGCGATATCGCATCTCACTTCTATGTTACATGATAAGATATAATATTCATTGCGAAGTGTTATGTATACCTCGTATTCACTTCAAAAGAATGTAAATCCGCCTATTCCTTGCTAGGAAATAGCGTTTGCAGATGCCAACGTATCGTAGTAACAAAGTTCTAATGCTTCTTAGATCGCGATATCGCATCTCATTTCTATGATTCGTGGTAAGTTAGGATATTCATTCCGAAGTGTCATGTATACCTCGATTTCACTTCAAAAGAATGTAAATGCGACACTTCCATGCTAGGAAATAGCGTTTGCAGATATCTCCGCATCGAGGCAATATGGTTCTAATGCTTCTTAAAACGCGATATCTCATCTCATTTCAATGTTTCGTAATAAGATGTAATATTCATTGTGTAATGTTATGTATACCTCGTATTCACTTCAACAGAACGTAAATAAGACACATCCATGCTAGGAAATAGCGTTTGCAGATGTCTACGTATCGTAGCAATAGAGTTCTAATGCTTCTTAGAACGCGATATCGCATCTCACTTCTATGTTTCATGATAAGGTATAATATTCATTGCGAAGTGTCATGTATACCTCGTATTCACTTCAAAAGTATGTAAATGCGACAGTTGCATGCTAGGAAATAGCGTTTGCAGGTGTCTACGTACCGCAGCAATAGAGTTCTAATGCTTCTTAAAACGCGATATCGCATCTCACTGCTATGTTTCATGATAAGATATAATATTCATTATTCAGTGATATGTATACCTCGTACTCACTTCAAAAGAATGGAAATGCGGCCCTTCCATGCTAGGGAATAGCCTTTGCAAATGTCTACGTATCGTAGCAATAGAGTTCTAATGCTTCTTAAAACGCGATATCGCATCTCACTACTATGTTTCATGAGAAGATATAATATTCATTGTGGAGTGTTATGTATACCTCGTACTCACTTCAAAAGAATGTAAATGCGACCCTTCCATCCTAGGAAATAGCGTTTGCAGATGTCTACATATCGTAGCAATAGAGTACTAATGCTTATTAAAACGAGATGTCGTATTTCATTTCTATGTTTCGTAATAAGATATAATATTCATTGTGTAATGTTACGTATACCTCGTATTCACTTCAGTGGAATGTAAGTGCGAAATTTCCTTGCTAGGAAATAGAGTTTGCAGATGTCTACGTATATTAGCAATAGAGTTCTAATGCTTCACAAAACGCGATATAGCACCTCATTCCTATGTTTCATGATAAGATATAATATTCATTGCGAAGTGTCATGTATATCTCGTACTCACATCAGAAGAATGTAAATGCGACACTTCCATGCTAGGAAGCAGCGATTGCATATGTCTACGTATCGCAGCAATAGAGTTCCAATGCTTACTAAAACGCGATATCGCATCTCACTTCTATGTTTCATGATAAGGTATAATATTCATTGCGAAGTGTCATGTATACCTCGTATTCACTTCAAAAGTATGTAAATGCGACAGTTGCATGCTAGGAAATAGCGTTTGCAGGTGTCTACGTACCGCAGCAATAGAGTTCTAATGCTTCTTAAAACGGGATATCGCATCTCACTGCTATGTTTCATGAGAAGATATAATATTCATTCTGGAGTGTTATGTATACCTCGTACTCACTTCAAAAGAAAGTAAATGCGACCCTTCCATCCTCGGAAATAGCGTTTGCAGATGTCTACGTATCGTAGAAATAGAGATCTAATGCTTCCTAGAACGCGATATCGCATCTCACTTCTATGTTTCATGATAAGGTATAATATTCATTGCGAAGTGTCATGTATACCTCGTATTCACTTCAAAAGAACGTAAATAAGACACTTCCATGCTAGGAAATAACGTTTTGCAGATGTCTACGTATCGTAGCAATAGAGTTCTAATGCTTCTTAAAACGCGATATCGCATATCACTGCTATGTTTCATGATAAGATATAATATTCATTATGGAGTGTCATGTATACCTCGTATTCACTTCAAATGAATGTAAATGCGACACTTCCATGCTAGGAAATAGCGTTTTGCAGATGTCTACGTATCGTAGCAATAGAGTTCTAATGCTTCAGAAAACGCGATATCGCATCTCACTGCTATGTTTCATGATAAGATATAATATTCATTATGGAGTGATATGTATACCTCGTACCCACTTCAAAAGAATGTAAATACGACCCTTCCATGCTAGGGAATAGCCTTTGCAGATGTCTACGTGTCGTAGCAATAGAGCTCTAATGCTTCTTAGAACGCGATATCGCATCTCACTTTTATGTTTCATGATAAGATATAATATTCATTGCGAAGTGTCATGTATACCTCGTATTCACTTCAAAAGAATGTAAATGCGACACTTCCATGCTAGGAAAAAGCCTTTGCAGATGTCTACGTATCGTAGCAATAGAGTTCTAATGCTTCTCAAAACGCGAGATAGCACCTCAGTCCTATGTTTCATGATAAGATATAATATTAACTGCGAAGTGTCATGTATATCTCGTATTCACATCAAAAGAATGTAATTGCGACACTTCCATGCTAGGAAATAGCGTTTTGCAGATGTCTACGTATCGTAGCAATAGAGTTCTAATGCTTCTTAAAACGCGATATCGCATATCACTTCTATGTTTCATGATAAGATATAATATTCATTGCGAAGTGTCATGTATATCTCGTATTCACTTCAAAAGAATGTATATGCGACACTTCCATGCTAGGAAATAGCGTTTGCAGATGTCTACGTATCACAGCAGTAGAGTACTAATGCTTCTTAAAACGAGTTGTCGTATTTCACTTCTATGTTTCGTAATAAGATATAATATTCATTGTGTAATGTTATGTATACCTCGTATTCACTTCAGTGGAATGTAAGTGCGAAATTTCCTTGCTAGGAAATAGAGTTTGCAGATGTCTACGTATAATAGCAATATAGTTCTAATGCTTCTCAAAACGCGATATAGCACCTCATTCCTATGTTTCATGATAAGCTATAATATTCATTGCGAAGTGTCATGTATATCTCGTATTCACTTCAAAAGAATGTAAATGCGACACTTCCATGCTAGGAAATAGCGTTTGCAGATGTCTACGTATCGCAGCAATAGAGTTCTAATGCTTCCAAAAATGCGATATCGCATCTCTCTTCTATGTTTCATGATAAGGTATAATATTCATTGCGAAGTGTCATGTATACCTCGTATTCACTTCAAATGAATGTAAATGCGACACTTCCATGCTAGGAAATAGCGTTTGCAGATGTCTACGTATCGTAGCAATAGTGTTCTAATGCTTCTTAAAACGCGATATCGCATCTCACTGCTATGTTTCATGATAAGATATAATATTCATTGCGAAGTGTAATGTATACCTCGTACTCACTTCAAATGAATGTAAATGCGACACTTCCATGCTAGGAAATAGCGTTTGCAGATGTCTACGTATCGTAGCAATGGAGTTCTAATGCTTCTTAGAACGCGATATCGCATCTCACTTCTATGTTTCATGATAGGATATAATATTCATTGCGAAGTGTCATCTGTACCTCGTATTCACTTCAAAAGAATGTATATGCGACACTTCCATGCTAGGAAATAGTGTTTGCAGATGTCTACGTATCGTAGCAATAGGGTTCTAATGCTTCTTAGAACGCGATATCGCATCTCACTTCTATGTTTCATGATAAGATATAATATTCATTGCGAAGTGTCATGTATATCTCGTATTCACTTCAAAAGAATGTATATGCGACACTTCCATGCTAGGAAATAGTGTTTGCAGATGTCTACGTATCGTAGCAATAGGGTTCTAATGCTTCTTAGAACGTGATATCGCATCTCACTTCTATGTTTCATGATAAGATATAATATTCATTGCGAAGTGTCATGTATACCTCGTATTCACTTCAAAAGAATGTAAATATGACACTTCCATGCTAGGAAATAGCGTTTGCAGATGTCTACGTATCGTAGCAATAGTGTTCTAGTGCTTCTTAAAACGCGATATCGCATCTCACTGCTATGTTTCATGATAAGATATAATATTCATTTCGAAGTGTCATGTATATCTCGTATTCACTTCAGAAGAATGTAAATGCGACACTTCCATGCTAGGAAATAGCGTTTGCAGATGTCTACATATCGTAGCAATAGAGATCTAATGCTCCTTAAAACGCGATATCGCATCTCACTTCTATGTTCCGTGATAAGATATAATATTCATTGTGGAGTGTCATGTATACCTCGTATTCACTTCAAATGAATGTAAATGCGACACTTCCATGCTAGGAATTAGCGGTTGCAGATGTCTACGTATCGTAGCAATAGGGTTCTAATGCTTCTTGAGACGCGATATCGCATCTCACTTCTATGTTTCATGATAAGATATAATATTCATTGCGAAGTGTCATGTATACCTCGATTTCTCTTCACAAGAATGTAAATGCGACACTTCCTTGCTAGGAAATAGCGTTTGCAGATGTCTACGTATCGTAGCAATAGAGTTCTAATGATTCTTAAAACGAGATGTCGCATCTCAATTCTATGTTTCATGATAAGAAATAATATTCATTGCGAAGTGTCATGTATACCTCGTATTCGCTTCAAAAGAATGTAAATGCGACACTTCCATACTAGGAAATAGCGTTTGCAGATGTCTACGTATCGTAGCAATAGAGTTCTAAAGCTTCTTAGAACGCGATATCACATCTCACTTCTATGTTTGATGATAAGATATAATATTCATTGCAAAGTGTCATGTATACCTCGATTTCACTTCACAAGAATGTAAATGCGACACTTCCTTGCTAGGAACTAGCGTTTCCAGATGACCACGTATCGTAAGAATAGAGTTCTAATACTTCTTAAAACGAGATGTCAAATTTCATTTCTATGTTTCGTAATAACATATAATATTCATTGTGTAATGTTATGTATACCTCGTATTCACTTCAATGGAATGTAAGTGCGACATTTCCTTGCTAGGATATAGAGTTTGCAGATGTCTACGTATATTAGCAATAGAGTTCTAATGCTTCTCAAAACGAGATATAGCACCTCATTCCTATGTTTCATGATAAGATATAATATTCATTGCGAAGTGTCATGTATACCTCGTATTCACTTCAAAAGGATGTAAATGCGACACTTCCTTGCTAGGAAATAGCGTTTCCAGATGAGTACGTGTCGAAACAATAGAGTTCTAATGATTCTTAAAACGCGATATCGCATCACACTTCTATGTTTCATGATAAGATATAATATTCATTGCGATGTGTCATGTATACCTCGTAGTCACTTCAAAAGAATGTAAATGCGACACTTCCATGCTAGGAAATAGCGTTTGCAGATGTCTACGTATCGTAGCAATAGAGTTCTAATGCTTCTTAAAACGCGATATCGCATCTCACTTCTATGTTTCATGATAAGATATAATATTCATTGCGAAGTGTCATGTATTCCTTGATTTCGCTTCACAAGAATGTAAATGCGACACTTGCTTTCTAGGAAATACTGTTTGCAGATGTCTACGTATCACAGCAATAGAGTACTAATGCTTCTCAAAACGCGATATAGCACCTCATTCCTATGTTTCATGATAAGATATAATATTCATTGCGAAGTGTCATGTATATCTCGTATTCACTTCAAAAGAATGTAAATGCGACACTTCCATGCTAGGAAATAGCGTTTGCAGATGTCTACGTATCGTAGCAATAGAGTTCTAATGCTTCTTAAAACGCGATATCGCATATCACTGCTATGTTTCATGATAAGATATAATATTCATTATGGAGTGTCATGTATACCTCGTATTCACTTCAAATGAATGTAAATGCGACACTTCCATGCTAGGAAATAGCGTTTTGCAGATGTCTACGTATCGTAGCAATAGAGTTCTAATGCTTCTTAAAACGCGATATCGCATCTCACTTCTATGTTTCATGATAAGATATAATATTCATTGCGAAGTGTCATGTATTCCTTGATTTCGCTTCACAAGAATGTAAATGCGACACTTGCTTTCTAGGAAATACTGTTTGCAGATGTCTACGTATCACAGCAATAGAGTACTAATGCTTCTCAAAACGCGAAATAGCACCTCATTCCTATGTTTCATGATAAGATATAATATTCATTGCGAAGTGTCATGTATATCTCGTATTCACTTCAAAAGAATGTAAATGCGACACTTCCATGCTAGGAAATACCGTTTGCAGATGTCTACGTATCGTAGAAATAGAGTTCTAATGCTTCTCAAAAAGCGATATAGCACCTCATTCCTATGTTTCATGATAAGATATAATATTCATTGCGAAGTGTCATGTATATCTCGTATTCTCTTCAAACGAATGTAAATGCGACACTTCCATGCTAGGAAATAGCGTTTGCAGATGTCTACGTATCGTAGCAATAGTGTTCTAATGCTTCTTAAAACGAGATGTCGCATTTCATTTCTATGTTTCGTGACAAGATATAATATACATTGTGGAGTGTTATGTATACCTCGTGTTCACTTCAAAAGAATGTAAATGCGACACTTCCTTGCTAGGAAATACTATTTGCAGATGTCTACGTATCGTAGCAATAGAGTTGTAATGCTACTTAAATCGCGATATCGCATCTCACTTCTATGTTTCATGATGTGACATAATATTCTTTGCGAAGTGTCATAATACCTCGTATTCACTTCAAAAGAATGTAAATGCGACACTTCCATGCTAGGAAATAGCCTTTGCAGGTGTCTACGTATCGTAGCAATAGAGTTCTAATGCTTCTTAAATCGCGATATCGCATCTCGCTTCTATGTTTCATGATAAGATATACTATACATTGCGAAGTGTCATGTATACCTCGTATTCTCTTCAAAAGAATGTAAGTGCGACACTTCCTTGCTAGGAAATATTGTTTGCAGATGTCTACGTATCGTAGCAATAGAGTTCTAATGCTCCTTAAAACGCGATATCGCATCTCACTTCTATGTTCCATGATATGATATAATATTCATTGCGAGGTGCCATGTACACCTCGTACTCACTTCAAAAGAATGTAAACGTGACACTTACATGCTACGAAATAGCGTTTGCAGATGTCTACGTATCGTAGCAATAGAGTTCTAATGCTTCTTAAAACGAGATGTCGCATCTCATTTCTATGTTTCATGATCGGATATAATATTCATTGCGAAGTGTCATGTATACCTCGTATTCACATCAAAAGAATGTAAATGCGACACTTCCATGCTAGGAAGTAGCGTTTGCAGATGTCTACGTTTCGTAGCAATAGGGTTCTAATGCTTCTTAAAACGCGATATCGCATCTCACTTCTATGTTTCATGATAAGATGTAATATTCATTGCGAAGTGTCATGTATACCTCGATTTCACTTCACAAGAATGTAAATGCGACACTTCCTTGCTAGGAAATAGCGTTTCCACATGTCTACGTGTCGAAACAATTGAGTTCTAATGATTCTTAAAACGTGATATCGCATCTCACTTCTATGTTTAATGATAAGATATAATATTCATTGCGGAGTGGCATGTATACCTAGCATACACTTCAAATGAATGTAAATGCGACACTTCCTTGCTAGAAAATAGAGTTTTGAGATGTCTACGTATCGAAGCAATAGCGTTCTAATGCTTCTTAAAACGAGATATTGCATCTCTTTTCTATGTTTCATGATAAGATATAATACTCATTGCGAAGTGTCATGTATATCTCGTATTCACTTCAAAAGAATGTAAATGCGACACTTCCATGCTAGGAAATAGCGTTTGCAGATGTCTACGTATCGTAGCAATAGAGTTCTAATGCTTCTCAAAACGCGATATAGCACCTCATTCATATGTTTCATGATAGGATATAATATTCATTGCGAAGTGTCATGTATATCTCGTATTCACTTCAAACGAATGTAAATGCGACACTTCCATGCTAGGAAATAGCCTTTGCAGGTGTCTACGTATCGTAGCAATAGAGTTCTAATGCTTCTTAAATCGCGATATCGCATCTCGCTTCTATGTTTCATGATAAGATATACTATACATTGCGAAGTGTCATGTATACCTCGTATTCTCTTCAAAAGAATGTAAGTGCGACACTTCCTTGCTAGGAAATATTGTTTGCAGATGTCTACGTATCGTAGCAATAGAGTTCTAATGCTCCTTAAAACGCGATATCGCATCTCACTTCTATGTTCCATGATATGATATAATATTCATTGCGAGGTGCCATGTACACCTCGTACTCACTTCAAAAGAATGTAAACGTGACACTTACATGCTACGAAATAGCGTTTGCAGATGTCTACGTATCGTAGCAATAGAGTTCTAATGCTTCTTAAAACGAGATGTCGCATCTCATTTCTATGTTTCATGATCGGATATAATATTCATTGCGAAGTGTCATGTATACCTCGTATTCACATCAAAAGAATGTAAATGCGACACTTCCATGCTAGGAAGTAGCGTTTGCAGATGTCTACGTTTCGTAGCAATAGGGTTCTAATGCTTCTTAAAACGCGATATCGCATCTCACTTCTATGTTTCATGATAAGATGTAATATTCATTGCGAAGTGTCATGTATACCTCGATTTCACTTCACAAGAATGTAAATGCGACACTTCCTTGCTAGGAAATAGCGTTTCCACATGTCTACGTGTCGAAACAATTGAGTTCTAATGATTCTTAAAACGTGATATCGCATCTCACTTCTATGTTTAATGATAAGATATAATATTCATTGCGGAGTGGCATGTATACCTAGCATACACTTCAAATGAATGTAAATGCGACACTTCCTTGCTAGAAAATAGAGTTTTGAGATGTCTACGTATCGAAGCAATAGCGTTCTAATGCTTCTTAAAACGAGATATTGCATCTCTTTTCTATGTTTCATGATAAGATATAATACTCATTGCGAAGTGTCATGTATATCTCGTATTCACTTCAAAAGAATGTAAATGCGACACTTCCATGCTAGGAAATAGCGTTTGCAGATGTCTACGTATCGTAGCAATAGAGTTCTAATGCTTCTCAAAACGCGATATAGCACCTCATTCATATGTTTCATGATAGGATATAATATTCATTGCGAAGTGTCATGTATATCTCGTATTCACTTCAAACGAATGTAAATGCGACACTTCCATGCTAGGAAGTAGCGGTTGCAGATGTCTACGTATCGTAGCAATAGGGTTCTAATGCTTCTTAAGACGCGATATCGCATCTCACTTCTATGTTTCATGATAAGATAAAATATTCATTGCGAAGTGTCATGTATACCTCGATTTCTCTTCACAAGAATGTAAATGCGACACTTCCTTGCTAGGAAATAGCGTTTGCAGATGTCTACGTATCGCAGCAATAGAGTTCCTATGCGTCCTAAAACGCGATATCGCATCTCCCTTCTATGTTTCATGATAAGGGATAATATTCATTGCGAAGTGTCATGTATACCTCGTATTCACTTCAAATGAATGTAAATGCGACACTTCCATGCTAGGAAATAGCGTTTGTAGATGTGTACGTATCACAGCAATAGAGTACTAATGCTTCTTAAAACGAGATGTCGTATTTCATTTCTATGTTTCGTAATAAGATATAATATTCATTGTGTAATGTTATGTATACCTCGTATTCACTTCAGTGGAATGTAAGTGCGAAATTTCCTTGCTAGGAAATAGAGTTTGCAGATGTCTACGTATATTAGCAATAGAGTTCTAATGCTTCTCAAAACGCGATATAGCACCTCATTCCTATGTTTCATGATAATATATAATATTCATTGCGAAGTGTCATGTATATCTCGTATTCACTTCAAAAGAATGTAAATGCGACACTTCCATGCTAGGAAATAGCGTTTGCAGATGTCTACGTATCGTAGCAATAGAGTTCTAATGCTTCTCAAAACGCGATATAGCACCTCATTCCTATGTTTCATGATAAGATATAATTGTCACGTCCCGAGGTGCGGTTGCGCTCGCAACGGTGGCACAAAGTCGTAACCGTTCCCGAAAATAACGCGAATTGCGTCCGGACCGGGTTCGTTGGCGTTTCGGACTCGATAAAACGGTAATTAACACTAAACTTACCTTGCGAAGGCTTGATTCCGCTGTCTGATTTCTCTTTCTAGGTACCTGGAGCGCCTTGGATCCGCAACCGGGATGGCGGCGGCGTACGGCTGGAACGGAGGTACGTCTACGGGAATAAGCGTCCAGGCGGGTTGACTCCGGCTGGCAGGTATCGGCGTTTGGCCCTGACGATGGGCGACTCGTACGGGTCGTGCGGCGAAGGAAACCTCCTTCACAGGAACCAGGACTCGAACGTAGGAAATTGAATATTCTGGTGCATCACCCACGTATTCCCGAGCGAGACGACGAATGAACTCTCTCCTCCCCGCGCGTCGTGTACGCTTTGTCGGAGGTGCAAGGCTCATCGAGAATACTTGAACCTCGGTTGAATACGGCACGGCTAAGCGTTGGTTCGCTCTAGCTTACCGGGATCGACCTGGGCGCAAGATATTCTGTACACGGTAGAAGTGAGGATGGAGCAACTAAGCGCTGGTTCGCTCTAGTCGTCGAGCCTCAAGACTATCGTAGATGAGATATAGAATTAGAATAATCGCGAGCGTACCCGTGGATTAGAATTAAGGAATTGTATTTGAACTCGAATAAAGATACTTTGAATCTGGTAAAAATAAACTATATTCTATGATTTCACTATACTAGATACACTTGACTAAATTCTAAGTTACTGACTAGCGATTACAATGAGAATTAGAAATAGTATAAAGTATCGAACGGACTCCGCTATGGGAGTATGGATAGAGACGAATGCATTAGAGCTAATTGCTCGTTGCGAATGAGCCTATTGCTCGGATCGGAAGTGCATCGTTCGGATGCTGGATTAGAACTCCTCGGTTCGGAGATGAGATATGAACTCTCCAGTTCGGAGATGAGATTGGAACTCTCCGGTTCGGAGATGAGACGCGAACTGACTCTCGGATCTCGCGTCCGCGACCTCCTCGGGTCGCGCGGCGCGCGAGTCGCTGGGCCCTCGCGGTGGGGCGGACGGTCGGAGTAGGGCGGCCGCTCGGCCCTCGTGGTGGGGCGGCCGTTCGGAGTGGGGCGCGGCCCGCGTTAAGCGTGAGCCGCGAGCGTCGAGTGTGCGCGCGAGTGCACGGAACATAACCGTGCATGAATAAAATATATACATATATTCACTTAAATCTAGGTGTGTGTTGGTGTGTATGTACATAGGTGAGTAGTGTGCTTATTCTAATCCCACATGTACGAGAAGTACGTATAGGGCTTCGTGATTGCTGGGGATTCGACCCAGTACGTGTCGGAGAGCTCCTCGCCCTCGTAATACGGGGTGAAGTCCTCCCCCTCGTGTGTGGAGATCGCGCGTGGGCGCGGCATGCTGCATCCCTCTTCCCTCTCGTACCTTTGTCTCCTTCTGTAGGGACGGCGAGTCGGCGGGTGGCCCGTGTGCAGGGGCTCCGGATACGGATGCTGGGGATGATGAGGTGGACGCCGGAGGGTGGCAGGCGGTACGCCTGACGTTACACCACCCCCCTTGGAAAAAGAATCTCGGCCATGCCGAGATCTCTTGTCTGTTGGGTAGATTTCGGGATGCTGGATCCTTCTCTTGGTCCTGTCGGCTGGATGCTGCGGAATCTGAGGTTTTTCGCCTGGTTGATCCTGGCGATAACGTTTGGAGTTTGGACCGTGGCTGCGGGCTTCCTTCGGATTGCAGGCACTTTCGTCGCTTTCACTTTCAGCGTTCGTTTGAATGTCACTGCTCTCACTGACTTCATTTTCAGTTTTTCGCACTTTTCTTTCACTAGCATCCACACTCTGCATACTATGCATTCGTTTACAAATTTTGATTTTGTTCGTATGAACAATTTTATGGCGCCCTTTTACATTCAGCTTAACATTACAATTGCCCAAAATTTCGAGGATACGGTACGGTCCAGAATACTGTGCCTGGAACTTATGTTTGTTCGGCTCTTTTAAAAGATAGACCCATTGGCCTACCTCGAAGTTTTGGACATTGAGATTTCGGTCATAATAATATTTAGAACGGCGTTTCGCATTGTCTAGATTGGCTTTAGCCAAATCCTGAGATTTCGAGATTTTCTCCTGAAGTTGTATAAGATAGTCGCTATAAGTTTCGTTATCAGAGCTGTCCTGAAAAGGAGTGGCTGACGGCGTCCTAGCTATCCTGCCGAACACTAGTTCGTGTGGGGTGTATAATGTACCCTCGTGCACACTGGTGTTGTATGAAAACATTGCATACGGTAACCAATTCACCCAATCGTTACTCGACTCTATGTAATGCTTCAGATATTCGGCCAGGACGTGGTGAGATCGTTCAACGGACCCGTTTGTCTGTGGATGGAACGCAGTGGACTTGTATTGCTTAATACGGAATTTGATTGCTATGGCTTTAATCAAGCTGTTTATAAAGTTCGAACCTTGGTCCGTGAGTATGCCTTTCGGGCATCCGAATTTACAAATGAATTCTTTTATTAAAGCTTCGGCAATGTCTACTGCGGTGGTGGTTTTGAGAGGAACTGCGACTGAGTATTTAGTGAGGAGATCTTGGATCGTGAGGATACTTGTATAACCGTCGGAAGTTTCGGGAAGAGGACCCATTACGTCCATTGAAATCTTATCGAATGCCCTGCCAGGGGTGTCGGTTAAAGTGAGAGGCTGTCTGGTCTTTACCCGGACCAGTTTCTCTGTCTGACAACTTTTACATTTGCCAATATATTCTTGTATTTGTGTTTTCATGTTTGGCCAAAAGTATTGTTGTCTGATGCGAGAATAAGTTTTATTAACCCCTTTGTGACCTCCCACAGGGGAGTCGTGGTTTTCTCTTATTATTTTCAGTCGCTCTTCGACCGAAGGGGTTTTAATGAGGCCCTGGCAGACCGTAATCTGGACAGTTGTTTCGTAAAACAGGTCTTGAAGGATTTTCTGGATTCGGGACCAGGATACGGAGTCTAGATAGGTTTGTGCGATACTAAATGTTTGTAATTGTAATTCGTTTACAACGTCGCACAAGGATCTGAATGTTTCTATTACGGTCTGGAAATTGATTGATCTGGTGGAATGTTCGATGATTGGAAGCTGGATTTGGAATTCGTTTCCGATTTGTATGACTTTGGCTTTGGTAAGGACGTGATTTTTGTTTAGGAGGAATTTTTCAGCGTTTGCTAGATCTTTGGCGCCCGTGTCATAGGGGTGCCCAGATTGCGTGACGAAGACAACTACATTGTCTCGTCGCGTTGATAATGCGTCACGGCTGAAATTAAATAGAGGTTCGCGTCGGAAAAATTCATTTGGAGCAGGAGTATAGAAGTCGGTGCTGTCGCTGGCGACTTGCGGAGGTGGTGCTGTGTTGGTACGGAAGGACGTGCCTGGAGTCGGTAATTCAGGTTCTGATGTTACCGGAGTAGGAGGAGGCGCTAGTGTGGTATACTTTTTACGGGTTTCCGGAGGCACATCGAAGATGTCGTCCTCCGAGTTTTCTGAATACGAGAGCGGAAAAATTTGAGCGGGATTCCGCGACAATGCGTCCGCATTAAGGTTCGTTTTTCCACTTTTATAGACCATCTCGTAGTCAAATTCTGCTAACTTAAGCCTCCACCGTACGAGTCTACTTGACGGGTCCTTGACCGAATTCATCCACACTAACGGTCGATGGTCGGTAACGAGTTTGAATTGATTACCGTATATGTATGGACGAAAGTAATGGACGGCGTAGACAATCGCCAGACACTCCTTCTCGATCGTGGAGTAGTTTTTCTCCGCAGCGTTTAACAGTCGCGACGTGTACGCGATTGGCAAGTCGCGGCCTATTGGTCCTTGACTCAAGATAGCACCAATAGCTTCGGCGGACGCGTCGGTCGTTATCACGAATGGTTGTTTAAAGTTGGGGTACTGCAAGATAGGCGCTTCGCATAGGCAATCTCGGAGTTTGACGAATGAATTCTCATGCTCGTTACGCCATACAAAGGGCGCGTCCTTTTTTAACAAATTCGTTAGAGGCTTAGCAATATTGGAAAAATTTGCGATGAACCGCCTGTAGTATCCCGCGAGCCCGAGGAATTGTTTGATCTGTTTCGCGTTGCGCGGGCGCGGAAAATTTTTGACGGCGCTAATTTTCGCAGGGTCAGGTTTTACACCGTGCTCACTGATAATATGACCCAAATAGCTTACTTCTCTCCTCAAGAATTCGCACTTATCCGGCTGCAATACTAAATTAGCTTCTTTGAGCCGTTGAGTTAATTTATCGAATTTAAGTCGATGTTCTTGAAGAGAGCTAGCGTAGATAACAATGTCGTCCAAATAGACGAAAATTTCGTTCCCCTGGAGACCGGACAGGACATTGTCCATAAGTCGTTGGAACGTTGCTGGCGCATTTTTTAATCCGAATGGCATTCTTTTAAATTCATAATGCCCGTGAGGCGTCGAAAAAGCAGTTTTAGGAGCATCGGCGGGCTCCATTGGGATCTGGTGAAATCCGCTCGCGAGATCGAATGTACTAAAATACTTCGCACTCCCGAGCTGATCAAGTATCTCGGTAATGCAAGGGAGGGGATAGGCATCGGCGACAGATTTCTCATTGAGTGCGCGGTAGTCGATGACGACGCGCCATTGCTTGTTGCCCAAGGAGTCCGGTTTCTTTGGGACAACCCACAATGGCGAATTATATGGTGATTTTGACGGAGAGATGACACCATTTTGTAAAAATTTGTCGACTTGTCGTCGAATCTCCTCCTTATGAGCTGGTGGGAAACGGTATTGTTTCACATTGACGGGGCGGTCGTCGACGGTTGGAATCTTGTGCGTGGTTGCTGACGTATGCCCTAATTTATCCCCCTCAATGTGAAAAAGCTCCTGCGTGCTTTGAACGAGACGGACGACGTGCTCTCTTTCCTCTGCGTTGAGGTGGTCGAGACGGAGGAGACTAAGAATTCGATCTAAGCGAGATTTCGAAAGGTTGGCGGATTTCGATGTTTGTTTTAACGGCGCCTGTTGTACATTATTTTTAACCGCCTGAGCATAAGAGATCTGTTGAACATTCGCGATTTTGCAACGCGAAGGAGGAGTTTCGATTGTCGAGTATGGTGTCTGACTCGAGAAAGAAATAGAAGTTTTCCCTTTTTGGGATGAGCCGATCGGTACGGCGGATACGTTAGATTTAGTAGATTTAGAAAAAACCGGATACAGCGACGGACTATCCTCCTCGTGGAGGGGAGTCATGATTTGCGCGGGCTCAAGTACGATTTCTGGTAACGCGATTTCGACGGCGCGGTCGGATGAATTAATTATTCGAGTTACCGCTTTGCCCCGAATTACTCTGACGAGAGCGTTTCCGAAAAATATACCCGGCGCAAGATCGATACGGGGAATTATACCTTCCGCGAGGTTCGAATTAACTACGCGGACCTTGATACCGATATTTGATCTCGGTGGAATGGAGATACGGTCTCCTGACTTCGGAGAAGCTGCTTTGTCTTGCGTTCGAAGCTTCGATTTCGTTGCTGCATCGCGTTTCAGCGGAGGCGATGATTTACGCGGCGGGCGCGGCGGCGGAGGGGGAATAGATTCCGTGCGCGGCGCTTGTTTACGTTTCGGCGATAGGAGAGGCTTTATTTTCGAGTCCGGTGACGGTTCCTCGAGTGCTTCGATATCGTCTTCGAAAGGAATTCTCTTACCATTCCATTTGATTATTTTATTTGGAAAAGAGATTTCTGCGTCCATACAGAACCCGGAGCCGAGGATCCCGCTTGGTTTAAGGGGAAAATCATCCTCGACCACATTAAAGGGAACGACGCGACCGAAAATGACAAGATTCACCGTCCCTAAGGTTGCGGTTTTGCCATCGGTTACCCCTGTTATTATTACGATCTCGGACTTATCGATTCGCGCGGATGCTTTTAGAGCCGAACGTTTTATAATATTTATTTCCGCCCCAGTGTCCACCATGAAGCGAGTTGGTGAAATTAGAAGATCGGATTTTAAAATTACGTTTGGCGTGCTAGTTTTTCCGGTTATGTTTATCGCGGCGTTTCGTCGATTTCCGCGTTGGAGTTGTTCGCGGCGAGAGGACGGACTTGGTGCGCGGCCTCGCCACCTGTCTCGCGGCGGGTGCGGAGGCCATTGTCGTTTCCCGAATTTTTATTTACCGCGTTGTTGTACTGCCTTTTGCGGCACTCGCCTATTTCGTGCCCCGGGGTCTTGCAATAGCGACAAAATTTGGGCGCGTCCCTGGCTACGATTTGTCTCGGTTGTTCGTACGCGGGGCCTCGAGTAGGAGGCGGTACGTCCCTGGATCGCAAGTATTCCTGCGGTCGGTACGGCGATGGCGGTCTGAGCCGACACTCGGTCGCGTAATGTCCGATATTATTACATTTTCGGCAAATAACTTCGGCTGGTTTTTCGCGCGATTCTGGTCGCGCGACACGCGATCTACCTAGCCGGTTGCAATCACGTTCGTGCATTTGATAGAGCTCCCGCGCTCGAGCGAACGTTTCTCGCAATGTACCGAATGAACTTATAGTCATTTGCATTCGAATTTCCGGAATGAGACCGTCTTTAAAACATTGTAGGGTGAGCGCGTCTACGTCATCGAGCGATTCCGGTGTGTCTCGTCGAGCAAGCCTCTCGCAATCAATTATAGCGGTTCTAAGATCTTTTACTCGACCGATGTAATCTAGAATGTGCTCGTTCGCGCGCATAAATATATTAGCAAGTTCACCCCGATAATGATGAGCTGATTTTACGGAGCAAAAAGTGCTGCGAAGAACGTCCGTTAATTCGAGTATTGTGTAACACGGCTCGTCTTCTAGCGCGGCGTAGGCACGACCCTTGAGTTTTCCCTTAAGCAGGCGTGTGAAAGTTCGCTCGCACCCATTAGGGATAAGCTCATAAGCGCGTTTACACGCTCGGGTAAACTGAAGAATAGGAATGTTCTGACCATCGAATGTCGGCACGGCTTCGAGGGCCTGCTTAAGCGATAGCTCGTCGTGTTGCGAACTATTTGTATTGAAATCAGAGCTCGAATTATGTGCGGAAAGCGGATTTCCCCGAGGAATATCCAGAGAAACGGTATCGTCGCGCGTTAAATCAGGCGTTCTGCGGATAGATTCTATTTCACGACGTAGAATTTCTATTTGCTGGAGCAACGCGGCATTACTAGGATCGGTCGTTTTCGTATTTTTCGCGGAAGTATTTTGTTGCGCGGTACTAGGAAGAGGCTCGGAGATAGCGTCTTGGAAGTCGAGCGTTCTGCTAGTGCGTTTTTCGCGTTCGGAATCGGCCATCGCGGCGGCTCGCTGTGTCTGCTGGCGCGTTTTTGTCGGAGTCCGGGTTGCCATATCTAGTTTCGCGGTTCCTTTCGGCGGAATTTCCGGAGGAAACGCGTGGCTATCCCACCGCTGTCACCAAAAATAACTTTCGTGTCACGTCCCGAGGTGCGGTTGCGCTCGCAACGGTGGCACAAAGTCGTAACCGTTCCCGAAAATAACGCGAATTGCGTCCGGACCGGGTTCGTTGGCGTTTCGGACTCGATAAAACGGTAATTAACACTAAACTTACCTTGCGAAGGCTTGATTCCGCTGTCTGATTTCTCTTTCTAGGTACCTGGAGCGCCTTGGATCCGCAACCGGGATGGCGGCGGCGTACGGCTGGAACGGAGGTACGTCTACGGGAATAAGCGTCCAGGCGGGTTGACTCCGGCTGGCAGGTATCGGCGTTTGGCCCTGACGATGGGCGACTCGTACGGGTCGTGCGGCGAAGGAAACCTCCTTCACAGGAACCAGGACTCGAACGTAGGAAATTGAATATTCTGGTGCATCACCCACGTATTCCCGAGCGAGACGACGAATGAACTCTCTCCTCCCCGCGCGTCGTGTACGCTTTGTCGGAGGTGCAAGGCTCATCGAGAATACTTGAACCTCGGTTGAATACGGCACGGCTAAGCGTTGGTTCGCTCTAGCTTACCGGGATCGACCTGGGCGCAAGATATTCTGTACACGGTAGAAGTGAGGATGGAGCAACTAAGCGCTGGTTCGCTCTAGTCGTCGAGCCTCAAGACTATCGTAGATGAGATATAGAATTAGAATAATCGCGAGCGTACCCGTGGATTAGAATTAAGGAATTGTATTTGAACTCGAATAAAGATACTTTGAATCTGGTAAAAATAAACTATATTCTATGATTTCACTATACTAGATACACTTGACTAAATTCTAAGTTACTGACTAGCGATTACAATGAGAATTAGAAATAGTATAAAGTATCGAACGGACTCCGCTATGGGAGTATGGATAGAGACGAATGCATTAGAGCTAATTGCTCGTTGCGAATGAGCCTATTGCTCGGATCGGAAGTGCATCGTTCGGATGCTGGATTAGAACTCCTCGGTTCGGAGATGAGATATGAACTCTCCAGTTCGGAGATGAGATTGGAACTCTCCGGTTCGGAGATGAGACGCGAACTGACTCTCGGATCTCGCGTCCGCGACCTCCTCGGGTCGCGCGGCGCGCGAGTCGCTGGGCCCTCGCGGTGGGGCGGACGGTCGGAGTAGGGCGGCCGCTCGGCCCTCGTGGTGGGGCGGCCGTTCGGAGTGGGGCGCGGCCCGCGTTAAGCGTGAGCCGCGAGCGTCGAGTGTGCGCGCGAGTGCACGGAACATAACCGTGCATGAATAAAATATATACATATATTCACTTAAATCTAGGTGTGTGTTGGTGTGTATGTACATAGGTGAGTAGTGTGCTTATTCTAATCCCACATGTACGAGAAGTACGTATAGGGCTTCGTGATTGCTGGGGATTCGACCCAGTACGTGTCGGAGAGCTCCTCGCCCTCGTAATACGGGGTGAAGTCCTCCCCCTCGTGTGTGGAGATCGCGCGTGGGCGCGGCATGCTGCATCCCTCTTCCCTCTCGTACCTTTGTCTCCTTCTGTAGGGACGGCGAGTCGGCGGGTGGCCCGTGTGCAGGGGCTCCGGATACGGATGCTGGGGATGATGAGGTGGACGCCGGAGGGTGGCAGGCGGTACGCCTGACGTTACATAATATTCATTGCGAAGTGTCATGTATATCTCGTATTCACTTCAAACGAATGTAAGTGCGACACTTCCTTGCTAGGAATTAGAGTTTGCAGATGTCTACGTATATTAGCAATAGAGATCTAATGCTTCTCAAAACGCGATATGGCACATCATTCCTATGTTTCGTGATAAGATATAATATTCATTGCGAAGTGTCATGTATACCTCGTATTCACCTCAAAGGAACGTAAATAAGACACTTCCATGCTAGGAAGTAGCGTTTTCAGATGTCTACGTATCGAAGCAATAGAGTTCTAATGCTTCTTACAACGCGATATCGCATCTCACTTCTATGTTTCATGATAAGATATAATATTCATTGCGAAGTGTCATGTATACCTCGTATTCACTTCAAATGAATGTAAATGCGACACTTCCATGCTAGGAAATAGCGTTTGCAGATGTCTACGTATCGTAGCAATAGAGTTCTAATGCTCCTTAAAACGCGATATCGCATCTCACTTCTATGTTACATGATAAGATATAATATTCATTGCGAAGTGTTATGTATACCTCGTATTCACTTCAAAAGAATGTAAATCCGCCTATTCCTTGCTAGGAAATAGCGTTTGCAGATGCCAACGTATCGTAGTAACAAAGTTCTAATGCTTCTTAGATCGCGATATCGCATCTCATTTCTATGATTCGTGGTAAGTTAGGATATTCATTCCGAAGTGTCATGTATACCTCGATTTCACTTCAAAAGAATGTAAATGCGACACTTCCATGCTAGGAAATAGCGTTTGCAGATATCTCCGCATCGAGGCAATATGGTTCTAATGCTTCTTAAAACGCGATATCTCATCTCATTTCAATGTTTCGTAATAAGATGTAATATTCATTGTGTAATGTTATGTATACCTCGTATTCACTTCAACAGAACGTAAATAAGACACATCCATGCTAGGAAATAGCGTTTGCAGATGTCTACGTATCGTAGCAATAGAGTTCTAATGCTTCTTAGAACGCGATATCGCATCTCACTTTTATGTTTCATGATAAGGTATAATATTCATTGCGAAGTGTCATGTATACCTCGTATTCACTTCAAAAGTATGTAAATGCGACAGTTGCATGCTAGGAAATAGCGTTTGCAGGTGTCTACGTACCGCAGCAATAGAGTTCTAATGCTTCTTAAAACGCGATATCGCATCTCACTGCTATGTTTCATGATAAGATATAATATTCATTATTCAGTGATATGTATACCTCGTACTCACTTCAAAAGAATGGAAATGCGACCCTTCCATCCTAGGAAATAGCGTTTGCAGATGTCTACGTATCGTAGCAATAGAGTTCTAATGCTTCAGAAAACGCGATATCGCATCTCACTGCTATGTTTCATGATAAGATATAATATTCATTATGGAGTGATATGTATACCTCGTACCCACTTCAAAAGAATGTAAATACGACCCTTCCATGCTAGGGAATAGCCTTTGCAGATGTCTACGTGTCGTAGCAATAGAGCTCTAATGCTTCTTAGAACGCGATATCGCATCTCACTTTTATGTTTCATGATAAGATATAATATTCATTGCGAAGTGTCATGTATACCTCGTATTCACTTCAAAAGAATGTAAATGCGACACTTCCATGCTAGGAAAAAGCCTTTGCAGATGTCTACGTATCGTAGCAATAGAGTTCTAATGCTTCTCAAAACGCGAGATAGCACCTCAGTCCTATGTTTCATGATAAGATATAATATTAACTGCGAAGTGTCATGTATATCTCGTATTCACATCAAAAGAATGTAATTGCGACACTTCCATGCTAGGAAATAGCGTTTTGCAGATGTCTACGTATCGTAGCAATAGAGTTCTAATGCTTCTTAAAACGCGATATCGCATATCACTGCTATGTTTCATGATAAGATATAATATTCATTATGGAGTGATATGTATACCTCGTACTCACTTCAAAAGAATGTAAATGCGACCCTTCCATGCTAGGGAATAGCCTTTGCAAATGTCTACGTATCGTAGCAATGGAGTTCTAATGCTTCTTAAAACGCGATATCGCATCTCACTTCTATGTTTCATGATAAGATATAATATCCATTGCGAAGTGTCATTTATACCTCGTATTCACTTCAAAAGAACGTAAATAAGACACTTCCATGCTAGGAAATAGCGTTTGCAGATGCCTACGTATCGTAGCAATAGAGTTCTAATGCTTCTTAGAACGCGATATAGCATCTCACTTCTATGTTTCATGATAAGATATAATATTCATTGCGAAGTGTCATGTATATCTCGTATTCACTTCAAAAGAATGTATATGCGACACTTCCATGCTAGGAAATAGCGTTTGCAGATGTCTACGTATCACAGCAGTAGAGTACTAATGCTTCTTAAAACGAGTTGTCGTATTTCACTTCTATGTTTCATGATAGGATATAATATTCATTGCGAAGTGTCATCTGTACCTCGTATTCACTTCAAAAGAATGTATATGCGACACTTCCATGCTAGGAAATAGTGTTTGCAGATGTCTACGTATCGTAGCAATAGGGTTCTAATGCTTCTTAGAACGCGATATCGCATCTCACTTCTATGTTTCATGATAAGATATAATATTCATTGCGAAGTGTCATGTATATCTCGTATTCACTTCAAAAGAATGTATATGCGACACTTCCATGCTAGGAAATAGTGTTTGCAGATGTCTACGTATCGTAGCAATAGGGTTCTAATGCTTCTTAGAACGTGATATCGCATCTCACTTCTATGTTTCATGATAAGATATAATATTCATTGCGAAGTGTCATGTATACCTCGTATTCACTTCAAAAGAATGTAAATATGACACTTCCATGCTAGGAAATAGCGTTTGCAGATGTCTACGTATCGTAGCAATAGTGTTCTAGTGCTTCTTAAAACGCGATATCGCATCTCACTGCTATGTTTCATGATAAGATATAATATTCATTTCGAAGTGTCATGTATATCTCGTATTCACTTCAGAAGAATGTAAGTGCGACACTTCCATGCTAGGAAATAGCGTTTGCAGATGTCTACATATCGTAGCAATAGAGATCTAATGCTCCTTAAAACGCGATATCGCATCTCACTTCTATGTTCCGTGATAAGATATAATATTCATTGTGGAGTGTCATGTATACCTCGTATTCACTTCAAATGAATGTAAATGCGACACTTCCATGCTAGGAATTAGCGGTTGCAGATGTCTACGTATCGTAGCAATAGGGTTCTAATGCTTCTTGAGACGCGATATCGCATCTCACTTCTATGTTTCATGATAAGATATAATATTCATTGCGAAGTGTCATGTATACCTCGATTTCTCTTCACAAGAATGTAAATGCGACACTTCCTTGCTAGGAAATAGCGTTTGCAGATGTCTACGTATCGTAGCAATAGAGTTCTAATGATTCTTAAAACGAGATGTCGCATCTCAATTCTATGTTTCATGATAAGAAATAATATTCATTGCGAAGTGTCATGTATACCTCGTATTCGCTTCAAAAGAATGTAAATGCGACACTTCCATACTAGGAAATAGCGTTTGCAGATGTCTACGTATCGTAGCAATAGAGTTCTAAAGCTTCTTAGAACGCGATATCACATCTCACTTCTATGTTTGATGATAAGATATAATATTCATTGCAAAGTGTCATGTATACCTCGATTTCACTTCACAAGAATGTAAATGCGACACTTCCTTGCTAGGAACTAGCGTTTCCAAATGACCACGTATCGTAAGAATAGAGTTCTAATACTTCTTAAAACGAGATGTCAAATTTCATTTCTATGTTTCGTAATAACATATAATATTCATTGTGTAATGTTATGTATACCTCGTATTCACTTCAATGGAATGTAAGTGCGACATTTCCTTGCTAGGATATAGAGTTTGCAGATGTCTACGTATATTAGCAATAGAGTTCTAATGCTTCTCAAAACGAGATATAGCACCTCATTCCTATGTTTCATGATAAGATATAATATTCATTGCGAAGTGTCATGTATACCTCGTATTCACTTCAAAAGGATGTAAATGCGACACTTCCTTGCTAGGAAATAGCGTTTCCAGATGAGTACGTGTCGAAACAATAGAGTTCTAATGATTCTTAAAACGCGATATCGCATCACACTTCTATGTTTCATGATAAGATATAATATTCATTGCGATGTGTCATGTATACCTCGTAGTCACTTCAAAAGAATGTAAATGCGACACTTCCATGCTGGGAAATAGCGTTTGCAGATGTCTACGTATCGTAGCAATAGAGTTCTAATGCTTCTTAAAACGCGATATCGCATCTCACTTCTATGTTTCATGATAAGATATAATATTCATTGCGAAGTGTCATGTATTCCTTGATTTCGCTTCACAAGAATGTAAATGCGACACTTGCTTTCTAGGAAATACTGTTTGCAGATGTCTACGTATCACAGCAATAGAGTACTAATGCTTCTCAAAACGCGATATAGCACCTCATTCCTATGTTTCATGATAAGATATAATATTCATTGCGAAGTGTCATGTATATCTCGTATTCACTTCAAAAGAATGTAAATGCGACACTTCCATGCTAGGAAATAGCGATTGCAGATGTCTACGTATCGTAGCAATAGAGTTCTAATGCTTCTTAAAACGCGATATCGCATATCACTGCTATGTTTCATGATAAGATATAATATTCATTATGGAGTGTCATGTATACCTCGTATTCACTTCAAATGAATGTAAATGCGACACTTCCATGCTAGGAAATAGCGTTTTGCAGATGTCTACGTATCGTAGCAATAGAGTTCTAATGCTTCTTAAAACGCGATATCGCATATCACTGCTATGTTTCATGATAAGATATAATATTCATTATGGAGTGTCATGTATACCTCGTATTCACTTCAAATGAATGTAAATGCGACACTTCCATGCTAGGAAATAGCGTTTGCAGATGTCTACGTATCGTAGCAATAGAGTTCTAATGCTTCTTAAAACGCGATATCGCATCTCACTTCTATGTTTCATGATAAGATATAATATTCATTGCGAAGTGTCATGTATTCCTTGATTTCGCTTCACAAGAATGTAAATGCGACACTTGCTTTCTAGGAAATACTGTTTGCAGATGTCTACGTATCACAGCAATAGAGTACTAATGCTTCTCAAAACGCGAAATAGCACCTCATTCCTATGTTTCATGATAAGATATAATATTCATTGCGAAGTGTCATGTATATTGTAACGTCAGGCGTACCGCCTGCCACCCTCCGACGCCCACCTCATCATCCCCAGCATCCGCATCCGGAGCCCCTGCACACGGGCCACCCGCCGACTCGCCGTCCCTACAGAAGGAGACAAAGATACGAGAGGGAAGAGGGATGCAGCATGCCGCGCCCACGCGCGATCTCCACACACGAGGGGGAGGACTTCACCCCGTATTACGAGGGCGAGGAGCTCTCCGACACATACTGGGTCGAATCCCCAGCGATCACGAAGCCCTATACGTACTTCTCGTACATGTGGGATTAGAATAAGCACACTACTCATACATGTACATACACACCAACACACACCTAGATTTAAGTAAATATATGTATATATTTTATTCATGCACGGTTATGTTCCGTGCACTCGCGCGCACACTCGACGCTCGCGGCTCACGCTTAACGCGGGCCGCGCCCCACTCCGAACGGCCGCCCCACCACGAGGGCCGAGCGGCCGCCCTACTCCGACCGTCCGCCCCACCGCGAGGGCCCAGCGACTCGCGCGCCGCGCGACCCGAGGAGGTCGCGGACGCGAGATCCGAGAGTCAGTTCGCGTCTCATCTCCGAACCGGAGAGTTCCAATCTCGCCTCCGAACGGAGGAGTTCCAATCTCGCCTCCGAACGGAGGAGTTCCAATCTCATCTCCGAACTGGAGAGTTCATATCTCATCTCCGAACCGAGGAGTTCTAATCCAGCATCCGAACGATGCACTTCCGATCCGAGCAATAGGCTCATTCGCAACGAGCAATTAGCTCTAATGCATTCGTCTCTATCCATACTCCCATAGCGGAGTCCGTTCGATACTTTATACTATTTCTAATTCTCATTGTAATCGCTAGTCAGTAACTTAGAATTTAGTCAAGTGTATCTAGTATAGTGAAATCATAGAATATAGTTTATTTTTACCAGATTCAAAGTATCTTTATTCGAGTTCAAATACAATTCCTTAATTCTAATCCACGGGTACGCTCGCGATTATTCTAATTCTATATCTCATCTACGATAGTCTTGAGGCTCGACGACTAGAGCGAACCAGCGCTTAGTTGCTCCATCCTCACTTCTACCGTGTACAGAATATCTTGCGCCCAGGTCGATCCCGGTAAGCTAGAGCGAACCAACGCTTAGCCGTGCCGTATTCAACCGAGGTTCAAGTATTCTCGATGAGCCTTGCACCTCCGACAAAGCGTACACGACGCGCGGGGAGGAGAGAGTTCATTCGTCGTCTCGCTCGGGAATACGTGGGTGATGCACCAGAATATTCAATTTCCTACGTTCGAGTCCTGGTTCCTGTGAAGGAGGTTTCCTTCGCCGCACGACCCGTACGAGTCGCCAATCGTCAGGGCCAAACGCCGATACCTGCCAGCCGGAGTCAACCCGCCTGGACGCTTATTCCCGTAGACGTACCTCCGTTCCAGCCGTACGCCGCCGCCATCCCGGTTGCGGATCCAAGGCGCTCCAGGTACCTGGAAAGAGAAATCAGACAGCGGAATCAAGCCTTCGCAAGGTAAGTTTAGTGTTAGTTACCGTTTTATCGAGTCCGAAACGCCAACGAACCCGGTCCGGACGCAATTCGCGTTATTTTCGGGAACGGTTACGACTTTGTGCCACCGTTGCGAGCGCAACCGCACCTCGGGACGTGACACGAAAGTTATTTTTGGTGACAGCGGTGGGATAGCCACGCGTTTCCTCCGGAAATTCCGCCGAAAGGAACCGCGAAACTAGATATGGCAACCCGGACTCCGACAAAAACGCGCCAGCAGACACAGCGAGCCGCCGCGATGGCCGATTCCGAACGCGAAAAACGCACTAGCAGAACGCTTGATTTCCAAGACGCTATCGCCGAGCCTCTTCCTAGTACCGCGCAACCAAATACTTCCGCGAAAAATACGAAAGCGACCGATCCGAGTAATGCCGCGTTGCTCCAGCAAATAGAAATTTTACGTCGTGAATTAGAATCTATTCGCAGAACGCCTGATTTAACGCGCGACGATACCGTTTCGCTGGATATTCCTCGGGGAAATCCGCTTTCCGCACATAATTCGAGCTCTGATTTCAATACAAATAGTTCGCAACACGACGAGCTATCGCTTAAGCAGGCCCTCGAAGCCGTGCCGACATTCGACGGTCAGAACATTCCCATTCTTCAGTTTACCCGAGCGTGTAAACGCGCTTATGAGCTTATCCCTAATGGGTGCGAGCGAACCTTCACACGCCTGCTTAAGGGAAAACTCAAGGGTCGTGCCTACGCCGCGCTAGAAGACGAGCCGTGTTACACAATACTCGAATTAACGGACGTTCTTCGCAGCACATTTTGCTCCGTAAAATCAGCTCATCATTATCGGGGTGAACTTGCTAATATATTTATGCGCGCGAACGAGCACATTCTAGATTACATCGGTCGAGTAAAAGATCTTAGAACCGCTATAATTGATTGCGAAAGGCTTGCTCGACGAGACACACCGGAATCGCTCGATGACGTAGACGCGCTCACATTACAATGTTTTAAAGACGGTCTCATTCCAGAAATTCGGATGCAAATGACGGTAAATTCATTCGGTACATTGCGAGAAACGTTCGCTCGAGCGCGGGAGCTCTATCAAATGCACGAACGTGATTGCAACCGGCTAGGTAGATCGCGTGTCGCGCGACCAGAATCGCGCGAAAAACCAGCCGAAATTATTTGCCGAAAATGCAATAATATCGGACATTACGCGACCGAGTGTCGGCTCAGACCGCCATCGCCGTACCGACCGCAGGAATACTTGCGATCCAGGGACGTACCGCCTCCTACTCGAGGCCCCGCGTACGAACAACCGAGACAAATCGTAGCCAGGGACGCGCCCAAATTTTGTCGCTATTGCAAGACCCCGGGGCACGAAATAGGCGAGTGCCGAAAAAGGCAGTACAACAACGCGGTAAATAAAAATTCGGGAAACGACAATGGCCTCCGCACCCGCCGCGAGACAGGTGGCGAGGCCGCGCACCAAGTCCGTCCTCTCGCCGCGAACAACTCCAACGCGGAAATCGACGAAACGCCGCGATAAACATAACCGGAAAAACTAGCACGCCAAACGTAATTTTAAAATCCGATCTTCTAATTTCACCAACTCGCTTCATGGTGGACACTGGGGCGGAAATAAATATTATAAAACGTTCGGCTCTAAAAGCATCCGCGCGAATCGATAAGTCCGAGATCGTCATAATAACAGGGGTAACCGATGGCAAAACCGCAACCTTAGGGACGGTGAATCTTGTCATTTTCGGTCGCGTCGTTCCTTTTAATGTGGTCGAGGACGATTTTCCCCTTAAACCAAGCGGGATCCTCGGCTCCGGGTTCTGTATGGACGCAGAAATCTCTTTTCCAAATAAAATAATCAAATGGAATGGTAAGAGAATTCCTTTCGAAGACGATATCGAAGCACTCGAGGAACCGTCACCGGACTCGAAAATAAAGCCTCTCCTATCGCCGAAACGTAAACAAGCGCCGCGCACGGAATCTATTCCCCCTCCGCCGCCGCGCCCGCCGCGTAAATCATCGCCTCCGCTGAAACGCGATGCAGCAACGAAATCGAAGCTTCGAACGCAAGACAAAGCAGCTTCTCCGAAGTCAGGAGACCGTATCTCCATTCCGCCGAGATCAAATATCGGTATCAAGGTCCGCGTAGTTAATTCGAACCTCGCGGAAGGTATAATTCCCCGTATCGATCTTGCGCCGGGTATATTTTTCGGAAACGCTCTCGTCAGAGTAATTCGGGGCAAAGCGGTAACTCGAATAATTAATTCATCCGACCGCGCCGTCGAAATCGCGTTACCAGAAATCGTACTTGAGCCCGCGCAAATCATGACTCCCCTCCACGAGGAGGATAGTCCGTCGCTGTATCCGGTTTTTTCTAAATCTACTAAATCTAACGTATCCGCCGTACCGATCGGCTCATCCCAAAAAGGGAAAACTTCTATTTCTTTCTCGAGTCAGACACCATACTCGACAATCGAAACTCCTCCTTCGCGTTGCAAAATCGCGAATGTTCAACAGATCTCTTATGCTCAGGCGGTTAAAAATAATATACAACAGGCGCCATTAAAACAAACATCGAAATCCGCCAATCCTTCGAAATCTCGCCTAGACCGAATTCTTAGTCTCCTCCGTCTCGACCACCTCAACGCAGAGGAAAGAGAGCACGTCGTCCGTCTCGTTCAAAGCACGCAGGAGCTTTTTCACATTGAGGGGGATAAATTAGGACATACGTCAGCAACCACGCACAAGATTCCAACCGTCGACGACCGCCCCGTCAATGTGAAACAATACCGTTTCCCACCAGCTCATAAGGAGGAGATTCGACGACAAGTCGACAAATTTTTACAAAATGGTGTCATCTCTCCGTCAAAATCACCATATAATTCGCCATTGTGGGTTGTCCCAAAGAAACCGGACTCCTTGGGCAACAAGCAATGGCGCGTCGTCATCGACTACCGCGCACTCAATGAGAAATCTGTCGCCGATGCCTATCCCCTCCCTTGCATTACCGAGATACTTGATCAGCTCGGGAGTGCGAAGTATTTTAGTACATTCGATCTCGCGAGCGGATTTCACCAGATCCCAATGGAGCCCGCCGATGCTCCTAAAACTGCTTTTTCGACGCCTCACGGGCATTATGAATTTAAAAGAATGCCATTCGGATTAAAAAATGCGCCAGCAACGTTCCAACGACTTATGGACAATGTCCTGTCCGGTCTCCAGGGGAACGAAATTTTCGTCTATTTGGACGACATTGTTATCTACGCTAGCTCTCTTCAAGAACATCGACTTAAATTCGATAAATTAACTCAACGGCTCAAAGAAGCTAATTTAGTATTGCAGCCGGATAAGTGCGAATTCTTGAGGAGAGAAGTAAGCTATTTGGGTCATATTATCAGTGAGCACGGTGTAAAACCTGACCCTGCGAAAATTAGCGCCGTCAAAAATTTTCCGCGCCCGCGCAACGCGAAACAGATCAAACAATTCCTCGGGCTCGCGGGATACTACAGGCGGTTCATCGCAAATTTTTCCAATATTGCTAAGCCTCTAACGAATTTGTTAAAAAAGGACGCGCCCTTTGTATGGCGTAACGAGCATGAGAATTCATTCGTCAAACTCCGAGATTGCCTATGCGAAGCGCCTATCTTGCAGTACCCAAACTTTAAACAACCATTCGTGATAACGACCGACGCGTCCGCCGAAGCTATTGGTGCTATCTTGAGTCAAGGACCAATAGGCCGCGACTTGCCAATCGCGTACACGTCGCGACTGTTAAACGCTGCGGAGAAAAACTACTCCACGATCGAGAAGGAGTGTCTGGCGATTGTCTACGCCGTCCATTACTTTCGTCCATACATATACGGTAATCAATTCAAACTCGTTACCGACCATCGACCGTTAGTGTGGATGAATTCGGTCAAGGACCCGTCAAGTAGACTCGTACGGTGGAGGCTTAAGTTAGCGGAATTTGACTACGAGATGGTCTATAAAAGTGGAAAAACGAACCTTAATGCGGACGCATTGTCGCGGAATCCCGCTCAAATTTTTCCGCTCTCGTATTCAGAAAACTCGGAGGACGACATCTTCGATGTGCCTCCGGAAACCCGTAAAAAGTATACCACACTAGCGCCTCCTCCTACTCCGGTAACATCAGAACCTGAATTACCGACTCCAGGCACGTCCTTCCGTACCAACACAGCACCACCTCCGCAAGTCGCCAGCGACAGCACCGACTTTTATACTCCTGCTCCAAATGAATTTTTCCGACGCGAACCTCTGTTTAATTTCAGCCGTGACGCATTATCAACGCGACGAGACAATGTAGTTGTCTTCGTCACGCAATCTGGGCACCCCTATGACACGGGCGCCAAAGATCTAGCGAACGCTGAAAAATTCCTCCTAAACAAAAATCACGTCCTTACCAAAGCCAAAGTCATAAAAATCGGAAACGAATTCCAAATCCAGCTTCCAATCATCGAACATTCCACCAGATCAATCAATTTCCAGACCGTAATAGAAACATTCAGATCCTTGTGCGACGTTGTAAACGAATTACAATTACAAACATTTAGTATCGCACAAACCTATCTAGACTCCGTATCCTGGTCCCGAATCCAGAAAATCCTTCAGGACCTGTTTTATGAAACAACTGTCCAGATTACGGTCTGCCAGGGCCTCATTAAAACCCCTTCGGTCGAAGAGCGACTGAAAATAATAAGAGAAAACCACGACTCCCCTGTGGGAGGTCACAAAGGGGTTAATAAAACTTATTCTCGCATCAGACAACAATACTTTTGGCCAAACATGAAAACACAAATACAAGAATATATTGGCAAATGTAAAAGTTGTCAGACAGAGAAACTGGTCCGGGTAAAGACCAGACAGCCTCTCACTTTAACCGACACCCCTGGCAGGGCATTCGATAAGATTTCAATGGACGTAATGGGTCCTCTTCCCGAAACTTCCGACGGTTATACAAGTATCCTCACGATCCAAGATCTCCTCACTAAATACTCAGTCGCAGTTCCTCTCAAAACCACCACCGCAGTAGACATTGCCGAAGCTTTAATAAAAGAATTCATTTGTAAGTTCGGATGCCCGAAAGGCATACTCACGGACCAAGGTTCGAACTTTATAAACAGCTTGATTAAAGCCATAGCAATCAAATTCCGTATTAAGCAATACAAGTCCACTGCGTTCCATCCACAGACAAACGGGTCCGTTGAACGATCTCACCACGTCCTGGCCGAATATCTGAAGCATTACATAGAGTCGAGTAACGATTGGGTGAATTGGTTACCGTATGCAATGTTTTCATACAACACCAGTGTGCACGAGGGTACATTATACACCCCACACGAACTAGTGTTCGGCAGGATAGCTAGGACGCCGTCAGCCACTCCTTTTCAGGACAGCTCTGATAACGAAACTTATAGCGACTATCTTATACAACTTCAGGAGAAAATCTCGAAATCTCAGGATTTGGCTAAAGCCAATCTAGACAATGCGAAACGCCGTTCTAAATATTATTATGACCGAAATCTCAATGTCCAAAACTTCGAGGTAGGCCAATGGGTCTATCTTTTAAAAGAGCCGAACAAACATAAGTTCCAGGCACAATACTCTGGACCGTACCGTATCCTCGAAATTTTGGGCAACTGTAATGTTAAGCTAAATGTAAAAGGGCGCCATAAAATTGTTCATACGAACAAAATCAAAATTTGTAAACGAATGCATAGTATGCAGAGTGTGGATGCTAGTGAAAGAAAAGTGCGAAAAACTGAAAATGAAGTCAGTGAGAGCAGTGACATTCAAACGAACGCTGAAAGTGAAAGCGACGAAAGTGCCTGCAATCCGAAGGAAGCCCGCAGTCACGGTCCAATCTCCAAACGTTATCGCCAGGATCAACCAGGCGAAAAACCTCAGATTCCGCAGCATCCAGCCGACAGGACCAAGAGAAGGATCCAGCATCCCGAAATCTACCCAACAGACAAGAGATCTCGGCATGGCCGAGATTCTTTTTCCAAGGGGGGTGGTGTAACGTCAGGCGTACCGCCTGCCACCCTCCGACGCCCACCTCATCATCCCCAGCATCCGCATCCGGAGCCCCTGCACACGGGCCACCCGCCGACTCGCCGTCCCTACAGAAGGAGACAAAGATACGAGAGGGAAGAGGGATGCAGCATGCCGCGCCCACGCGCGATCTCCACACACGAGGGGGAGGACTTCACCCCGTATTACGAGGGCGAGGAGCTCTCCGACACATACTGGGTCGAATCCCCAGCGATCACGAAGCCCTATACGTACTTCTCGTACATGTGGGATTAGAATAAGCACACTACTCATACATGTACATACACACCAACACACACCTAGATTTAAGTAAATATATGTATATATTTTATTCATGCACGGTTATGTTCCGTGCACTCGCGCGCACACTCGACGCTCGCGGCTCACGCTTAACGCGGGCCGCGCCCCACTCCGAACGGCCGCCCCACCACGAGGGCCGAGCGGCCGCCCTACTCCGACCGTCCGCCCCACCGCGAGGGCCCAGCGACTCGCGCGCCGCGCGACCCGAGGAGGTCGCGGACGCGAGATCCGAGAGTCAGTTCGCGTCTCATCTCCGAACCGGAGAGTTCCAATCTCGCCTCCGAACGGAGGAGTTCCAATCTCGCCTCCGAACGGAGGAGTTCCAATCTCATCTCCGAACTGGAGAGTTCATATCTCATCTCCGAACCGAGGAGTTCTAATCCAGCATCCGAACGATGCACTTCCGATCCGAGCAATAGGCTCATTCGCAACGAGCAATTAGCTCTAATGCATTCGTCTCTATCCATACTCCCATAGCGGAGTCCGTTCGATACTTTATACTATTTCTAATTCTCATTGTAATCGCTAGTCAGTAACTTAGAATTTAGTCAAGTGTATCTAGTATAGTGAAATCATAGAATATAGTTTATTTTTACCAGATTCAAAGTATCTTTATTCGAGTTCAAATACAATTCCTTAATTCTAATCCACGGGTACGCTCGCGATTATTCTAATTCTATATCTCATCTACGATAGTCTTGAGGCTCGACGACTAGAGCGAACCAGCGCTTAGTTGCTCCATCCTCACTTCTACCGTGTACAGAATATCTTGCGCCCAGGTCGATCCCGGTAAGCTAGAGCGAACCAACGCTTAGCCGTGCCGTATTCAACCGAGGTTCAAGTATTCTCGATGAGCCTTGCACCTCCGACAAAGCGTACACGACGCGCGGGGAGGAGAGAGTTCATTCGTCGTCTCGCTCGGGAATACGTGGGTGATGCACCAGAATATTCAATTTCCTACGTTCGAGTCCTGGTTCCTGTGAAGGAGGTTTCCTTCGCCGCACGACCCGTACGAGTCGCCAATCGTCAGGGCCAAACGCCGATACCTGCCAGCCGGAGTCAACCCGCCTGGACGCTTATTCCCGTAGACGTACCTCCGTTCCAGCCGTACGCCGCCGCCATCCCGGTTGCGGATCCAAGGCGCTCCAGGTACCTGGAAAGAGAAATCAGACAGCGGAATCAAGCCTTCGCAAGGTAAGTTTAGTGTTAGTTACCGTTTTATCGAGTCCGAAACGCCAACGAACCCGGTCCGGACGCAATTCGCGTTATTTTCGGGAACGGTTACGACTTTGTGCCACCGTTGCGAGCGCAACCGCACCTCGGGACGTGACAATATCTCGTATTCACTTCAAAAGAATGTAAATGCGACACTTCCATGCTAGGAAATAGCGTTTGCAGATGTCTACGTATCGTAGCAATAGAGTTCTAATGATTCTTAGAACGCGATATCGCATCTCACCTCTATGTTTCATGATAAGATATAATATTCATTGCGAAGTGTCATGTATACCTCGTATTCACCTCAAAAGGATGTAAATGCGACACTTCCTTGCTAGGAAATAGCGTTTCCAGATGACTACGTGTCGTAGCAATAGAGTTCTAATACTGCTTAAAACGCGATATCGCATCTCACTTCTATGTTTCATGATAAGGTATAATATTGATTGCGAAGTGTCATGTATGCCTCCTATTCACTTCGAAAGAATGTATATGCGACACTTCCTTGCAAGGGAATAGCGTTTGCAGATGTCTTCGTATCGTAGAAATAGAGTTCTAATACTGCTTAAAACGCGATATCGCATCTCACTTCTATGTTTCATGATAAGGTGTAACGTCAGGCGTACCGCCTGCCACCCTCCGACGCCCACCTCATCATCCCCAGCATCCGCATCCGGAGCCCCTGCACACGGGCCACCCGCCGACTCGCCGTCCCTACAGAAGGAGACAAAGATACGAGAGGGAAGAGGGATGCAGCATGCCGCGCCCACGCGCGATCTCCACACACGAGGGGGAGGACTTCACCCCGTATTACGAGGGCGAGGAGCTCTCCGACACATACTGGGTCGAATCCCCAGCGATCACGAAGCCCTATACGTACTTCTCGTACATGTGGGATTAGAATAAGCACACTACTCATACATGTACATACACACCAACACACACCTAGATTTAAGTAAATATATGTATATATTTTATTCATGCACGGTTATGTTCCGTGCACTCGCGCGCACACTCGACGCTCGCGGCTCACGCTTAACGCGGGCCGCGCCCCACTCCGAACGGCCGCCCCACCACGAGGGCCGAGCGGCCGCCCTACTCCGACCGTCCGCCCCACCGCGAGGGCCCAGCGACTCGCGCGCCGCGCGACCCGAGGAGGTCGCGGACGCGAGATCCGAGAGTCAGTTCGCGTCTCATCTCCGAACCGGAGAGTTCCCAACTCATCTCCGAACTGGAGAGTTCATATCTCATCTCCGAACCGAGGAGTTCTAATCCAGCATCCGAACGATGCACTTCCGATCCGAGCAATAGGCTCATTCGCAACGAGCAATTAGCTCTAATGCATTCGTCTCTATCCATACTCCCATAGCGGAGTCCGTTCGGTACTTTATACTATTTCTAATTCTCATTGTAATCGCTAGTCAGTAACTTAGAATTTAGTCAAGTGTATCTAGTATAGTGAAATCATAGAATATAGTTTATTTTTACCAGATTCAAAGTATCTTTATTCGAGTTCAAATACAATTCCTTAATTCTAATCCACGGGTACCCTCGCGATTATTCTAATTCTATATCTCATCTACGATAGTCTTGAGGCTCGACGACTAGAGCGAACCAGCGCTTAGTTGCTCCATCCTCACTTCTACCGTGTACAGAATATCTTGCGCCCAGGTCGATCCCGGTAAGCTAGAGCGAACCAACGCTTAGCCGCGCCGTACTCGACCGAAGTTCAAGTATTCTCGACGAGCCTTGCACCTCCGACAAAGCGTACACGACGCGCGGGGAGGAGAGAGTTTATTCGTCGTCTCGCTCGGGAATACGTGGGTGATGCACCAGAATATTCAATTTCCTGCGTTCGAGTCCTGGTACCTGTGAAGGAGGTTTCCTTCGCCGCACGACCCGTACCTCCGTTCCAGCCGTACGCCGCCGCCATCCCGGTTGCGGATCCAAGGCGCTCCAGGTACCTAGAAAGAGAAATCAGACAGCGGAATCAAGCCTTCGCAAGGTAAGTTTAGTGTTAATTACCGTTTTATCGAGTCCGAAACGCCAACGAACCCGGTCCGGACGCAATTCGCGTTATTTTCGGGAACGGTTACGACTTTGTGCCACCGTTGCGAGCGCAACCGCACCTCGGGACGTGACAAAGGTATAATAATCATTGCGAAGTGACATGTATAACTCCTATTCACTTCAAAAGAATGTAAATGCGACAATTCCTTGCTTGGAAGTAGCGTTTGCAGATGTCTACGTATCGTAGCAATAGAGTTCTAAAGCTTCTTAAAACACGATATCGCATCTCATTTCTATGTATCATGATAAGATCTATTATTCATTGCGAAGTGTCACGTATACCTCGTATTCACTTCAAATGAATGTAAGTGCGACACTTCCTTGCTAGGAAATAGCGTTTGGAGATGCCTACGTGTCGAGGCAAAAGTGCTCTAATGCTTCTTAAAACGCGATATCGCATCTCATTTCGATATTTCATGAAAAGATATAATATCCATTCCGAAGTTTCATGTATACCTCGTATTCACTTCAAATGAGTGTAACTGCGACACTTCCTTGCTTGGAAGTAGCGTTTGCAGATGTCTACGTATCGTAGCACTAGAGATATAAAGCTTCTTAAATCGCGATATCGCATATCATTTCTATGTTTGATGATAAGATATAATATTCATTGCGAAACGTCATGTATACCGCGTATTCCTTTCAAAAGAATGTAAATGCAACACTTGCTTGCTAGGAAATAGCGTTTGCAGATGTCTACGTACGGAAGCAATAGAGTTCTAATGCTTCTTAAAAAGGGATATCGCATCTCAGTTCCATGTTTCATGATAAGATATATTATTCATTGCGATGTGTCATGTATACCTCGCATACACTTCAAATGAATGTAAATGCGACACTTCCTGGCAAGATAATAGCGTTTGCAAATGTCTACGTATCGAAGCAATAGTGTTCTAAAGCTTCTTAAAACACGATACCGCATCTCATTTCTATGTTTCATGATAAGATATAATATTCATTGCGAAGTGTCATGTATGCCTCGTATTCACATCAGAAGAATGTAAATGCGACACTTCCTTGCTAGGAAATAGCGTTTCCAGATGACCACGTATCGTAAGAATAGAGTTCTAATACTTCTTAAAACGAGATGTCGAATTTCATTTCTATGTTTCGTAATAAGATATAATATTCATTGTGTAATGTTATGTATACCTCGTATTCACTTCAATGGAATGTAAGTGCGACATTTCCTTGCTAGGAAATAGAGTTTGCAGATGTCTACGTATATTAGCTATATAGTTCTAATGCTTCTCAAAACGAGATATTGTCACGTCCCGAGGTGCGGTTGCGCTCGCAACGGTGGCACAAAGTCGTAACCGTTCCCGAAAATAACGCGAATTGCGTCCGGACCGGGTTCGTTGGCGTTTCGGACTCGATAAAACGGTAACTAACACTAAACTTACCTTGCGAAGGCTTGATTCCGCTGTCTGATTTCTCTTTCCAGGTACCTGGAGCGCCTTGGATCCGCAACCGGGATGGCGGCGGCGTACGGCTGGAACGGAGGTACGTCTACGGGAATAAGCGTCCAGGCGGGTTGACTCCGGCTGGCAGGTATCGGCGTTTGGCCCTGACGATGGGCGACTCGTACGGGTCGTGCGGCGAAGGAAACCTCCTTCACAGGAACCAGGACTCGAACGTAGGAAATTGAATATTCTGGTGCATCACCCACGTATTCCCGAGCGAGACGACGAATGAACTCTCTCCTCCCCGCGCGTCGTGTACGCTTTGTCGGAGGTGCAAGGCTCATCGAGAATACTTGAACCTCGGTTGAATACGGCACGGCTAAGCGTTGGTTCGCTCTAGCTTACCGGGATCGACCTGGGCGCAAGATATTCTGTACACGGTAGAAGTGAGGATGGAGCAACTAAGCGCTGGTTCGCTCTAGTCGTCGAGCCTCAAGACTATCGTAGATGAGATATAGAATTAGAATAATCGCGAGCGTACCCGTGGATTAGAATTAAGGAATTGTATTTGAACTCGAATAAAGATACTTTGAATCTGGTAAAAATAAACTATATTCTATGATTTCACTATACTAGATACACTTGACTAAATTCTAAGTTACTGACTAGCGATTACAATGAGAATTAGAAATAGTATAAAGTATCGAACGGACTCCGCTATGGGAGTATGGATAGAGACGAATGCATTAGAGCTAATTGCTCGTTGCGAATGAGCCTATTGCTCGGATCGGAAGTGCATCGTTCGGATGCTGGATTAGAACTCCTCGGTTCGGAGATGAGATATGAACTCTCCAGTTCGGAGATGAGATTGGAACTCTCCGGTTCGGAGATGAGACGCGAACTGACTCTCGGATCTCGCGTCCGCGACCTCCTCGGGTCGCGCGGCGCGCGAGTCGCTGGGCCCTCGCGGTGGGGCGGACGGTCGGAGTAGGGCGGCCGCTCGGCCCTCGTGGTGGGGCGGCCGTTCGGAGTGGGGCGCGGCCCGCGTTAAGCGTGAGCCGCGAGCGTCGAGTGTGCGCGCGAGTGCACGGAACATAACCGTGCATGAATAAAATATATACATATATTTACTTAAATCTAGGTGTGTGTTGGTGTGTATGTACATAGGTGAGTAGTGTGCTTATTCTAATCCCACATGTACGAGAAGTACGTATAGGGCTTCGTGATCGCTGGGGATTCGACCCAGTATGTGTCGGAGAGCTCCTCGCCCTCGTAATACGGGGTGAAGTCCTCCCCCTCGTGTGTGGAGATCGCGCGTGGGCGCGGCATGCTGCATCCCTCTTCCCTCTCGTATCTTTGTCTCCTTCTGTAGGGACGGCGAGTCGGCGGGTGGCCCGTGTGCAGGGGCTCCGGATGCGGATGCTGGGGGTGATGAGGTGGGCGTCGGAGGGTGGCAGGCGGTACGCCTGACGTTACAATATAGCACCTCATTCCTATGTTTCATGATAAGATATAATATTCATTGCTAAGTGTCATGTATATGTCGTATTCACTTCAAAAGAATGTAAATGCGACACTTCCATGCTAGGAAATAGCGTTTGCACATGTCTACGTATCGTTGCAATAGAGTTCTAATGCTTCCTAAAACGCGATATCGCATCTCACTTCTATGTTTCACGATAAGATATAATATTCCTTGCGAAGTGTCATGTATACCTCGTATTCACTTCAAAAGAATGTAAATGCGACAGTTGCATGCTAGGAAATAGCGTTTGCAGGTGTCTACGTACCGCAGCAATAGAGTTCTAATGCTTCTTAAAACGCGATATCGCATCTCACTGCTATGTTTCATGATAAGATATAATATTCATTATTCAGTGATATGTATACCTCGTACTCACTTCAAAAGAATGGAAATGCGACCCTTCCATGCTAGGGAATAGCCTTTGCAAATGTCTACGTATCGTAGCAATAGAGTTCTAATGCTTCTTAAAACGCGATATCGCATCTCACAACTATGTTTCATGAGAAGATATAATATTCATTGTGGAGTGTTATGTATACCTCGTACTCACTTCAAAAGAATGTAAATGCGACCCTTCCATCCTAGGAAATAGCGTTTGCAGATGTCTACATATCGTAGCAATAGAGTACTAATGCTTATTAAAACGAGATGTCGTATTTCATTTCTATGTTTCGTAATAAGATATAATATTCATTGTGTAATGTTACGTATACCTCGTATTCACTTCAGTGGAATGTAAGTGCGAAATTTCCTTGCTAGGAAATAGAGTTTGCAGATGTCTACGTATATTAGCAATAGAGTTCTAATGCTTCACAAAACGCGATATAGCACCTCATTCCTATGTTTCATGATAAGATATAATATTCATTGCGAAGTGTCATGTATATCTCGTACTCACATCAGAAGAATGTAAATGCGACACTTCCATGCTAGGAAGCAGCGTTTGCATATGTCTACGTATCGCAGCAATAGAGTTCCAATGCTTACTAAAACGCGATATCGCATCTCACTTCTATGTTTCATGATAAGGTGTAATATTCATTGCGAAGTGTCATGTATACCTCGTATTCACTTCAAAAGTATGTAAATGCGACAGTTGCATGCTAGGAAATAGCGTTTGCAGGTGTCTACGTACCGCAGCAATAGAGTTCTAATGCTTCTTAAAACGCGATATCGCATCTCACTGCTATGTTTCATGAGAAGATATAATATTCATTCTGGAGTGTTATGTATACCTCGTACTCACTTCAAAAGAAAGTAAATGCGACCCTTCCATCCTCGGAAATAGCGTTTGCAGATGTCTACGTATCGTAGAAATAGAGATCTAATGCTTCCTAGAACGCGATATCGCATCTCACATCTATGTTTCATGATAAGGTATAATATTCATTGCGAAGTGTCATGTATACCTCGTATTCACTTCAAAAGAACGTAAATAAGACACTTCCATGCTAGGAAATAACGTTTTGCAGATGTCTACGTATCGTAGCAATAGAGTTCTAATGCTTCTTAAAACGCGATATCGCATATCACTGCTATGTTTCATGATAAGATATAATATTCATTATGGAGTGTCATGTATACCTCGTATTCACTTCAAATGAATGTAAATGCGACACTTCCATGCTAGGAAATAGCGTTTTGCAGATGTCTACGTATCGTAGCAATAGAGTTCTAATGCTTCAGAAAACGCGATATCGCATCTCACTGCTATGTTTCATGATAAGATATAATATTCATTATGGAGTGATATGTATACCTCGTACCCACTTCAAAAGAATGTAAATACGACCCTTCCATGCTAGGGAATAGCCTTTGCAGATGTCTACGTGTCGTAGCAATAGAGCTCTAATGCTTCTTAGAACGCGATATCGCATCTCACTTTTATGTTTCATGATAAGATATAATATTCATTGCGAAGTGTCATGTATACCTCGTATTCACTTCAAAAGAATGTAAATGCGACACTTCCATGCTAGGAAAAAGCCTTTGCAGATGTCTACGTATCGTAGCAATAGAGTTCTAATGCTTCTCAAAACGCGAGATAGCACCTCAGTCCTATGTTTCATGATAAGATATAATATTAACTGCGAAGTGTCATGTATATCTCGTATTCACATCAAAAGAATGTAATTGCGACACTTCCATGCTAGGAAATAGCGTTTTGCAGATGTCTACGTATCGTAGCAATAGAGTTCTAATGCTTCTTAAAACGCGATATCGCATATCACTGCTATGTTTCATGATAAGATATAATATTCATTGCGAAGTGTCATGTATATCTCGTATTCACTTCAAAAGAATGTATATGCGACACTTCCATGCTAGGAAATAGCGTTTGCAGATGTCTACGTATCACAGCAGTAGAGTACTAATGCTTCTTAAAACGAGTTGTCGTATTTCACTTCTATGTTTCGTAATAAGATATAATATTCATTGTGTAATGTTATGTATACCTCGTATTCACTTCAGTGGAATGTAAGTGCGAAATTTCCTTGCTAGGAAATAGAGTTTGCAGATGTCTACGTATAATAGCAATATAGTTCTAATGCTTCTCAAAACGCGATATAGCACCTCATTCCTATGTTTCATGATAAGCTATAATATTCATTGCGAAGTGTCATGTATATCTCGTATTCACTTCAAAAGAATGTAAATGCGACACTTCCATGCTAGGAAATAGCGTTTGCAGATGTCTACGTATCGCAGCAATAGAGTTCTAATGCTTCCAAAAATGCGATATCGCATCTCTCTTCTATGTTTCATGATAAGGTATAATATTCATTGCGAAGTGTCATGTATACCTCGTATTCACTTCAAATGAATGTAAATGCGACACTTCCATGCTAGGAAATAGCGTTTGCAGATGTCTACGTATCGTAGCAATAGTGTTCTAATGCTTCTTAAAACGCGATATCGCATCTCACTGCTATGTTTCATGATAAGATATAATATTCATTGCGAAGTGTAATGTATACCTCGTACTCACTTCAAATGAATGTAAATGCGACACTTCCATGCTAGGAAATAGCGTTTGCAGATGTCTACGTATCGTAGCAATAGAGTTCTAATGCTTCTTAGAACGCGATATCGCATCTCACTTCTATGTTTCATGATAAGATATAATATTCATTGCGAAGTGTCATGTATACCTCGTATTCACTTCAAAAGAATGCAAATATGACACTTCCATGCTAGGAAATAGCGTTTGCAGATGTCTACGTATCGTAGCAATAGTGTTCTAGTGCTTCTTAAAACGCGATATCGCATCTCACTGCTATGTTTCATGATAAGATATAATATTCATTTCGAAGTGTCATGTATATCTCGTATTCACTTCAGAAGAATGTAAATGCGACACTTCCATGCTAGGAAATAGCGTTTGCAGATGTCTACATATCGTAGCAATAGAGATCTAATGCTCCTTAAAACGCGATATCGCATCTCACTTCTATGTTCCGTGATAAGATATAATATTCATTGTGGAGTGTCATGTATACCTCGTATTCACTTCAAATGAATGTAAATGCGACACTTCCATGCTAGGAATTAGCGGTTGCAGATGTCTACGTATCGTAGCAATAGGGTTCTAATGCTTCTTGAGACGCGATATCGCATCTCACTTCTATGTTTCATGATAAGATATAATATTCATTGCGAAGTGTCATGTATACCTCGATTTCTCTTCACAAGAATGTAAATGCGACACTTCCTTGCTAGGAAATAGCGTTTGCAGATGTCTACGTACCGTAGCAATAGAGTTCTAATGATTCTTAAAACGAGATGTCGCATCTCACTTCTATGTTTCATGATAAGAAATAATATTCATTGCGAAGTGTCATGTATACCTCTTAGTCGCTTCAAAAGAATGTAAATGCGACACTTCCATACTAGGAAATAGCGTTTGCAGATGTCTACGTATCGTAGCAATAGAGTTCTAAAGCTTCTTAGAACGCGATATCACATCTCACTTCTATGTTTGATGATAAGATATAATATTCATTGCAAAGTGTCATGTATACCTCGATTTCACTTCACAAGAATGTAAATGCGACACTTCCTTGCTAGGAACTAGCGTTTCCAGATGACCACGTATCGTAAGAATAGAGTTCTAATACTTCTTAAAACGAGATGTCGAATTTCATTTCTATGTTTCGTAATAACATATAATATTCATTGTGTAATGTTATGTATACCTCGTATTCACTTCAATGGAATGTAAGTGCGACATTTCCTTGCTAGGATATAGAGTTTGCAGATGTCTACGTATATTAGCAATAGAGTTCTAATGCTTCTCAGAACGAGATATAGCACCTCATTCCTATGTTTCATGATAAGATATAATATTCATTGCGAAGTGTCATGTATACCTCGTATTCACTTCAAAAGGATGTAAATGCGACACTTCCTTGCTAGGAAATAGCGTTTCCAGATGAGTACGTGTCGAAACAATAGAGTTCTAATGATTCTTAAAACGCGATATCGCATCACACTTCTATGTTTCATGATAAGATATAATATTCATTTCGAAGTGTCATGTATATCTCGTATTCACTTCAGAAGAATGTAAATGCGACACTTCCATGCTAGGAAATAGCGTTTGCAGATGTCTACATATCGTAGCAATAGAGATCTAATGCTCCTTAAAACGCGATATCGCATCTCACTTCTATGTTCCGTGATAAGATATAATATTCATTGTGGAGTGTCATGTATACCTCGTATTCACTTCAAATGAATGTAAATGCGACACTTCCATGCTAGGAATTAGCGGTTGCAGATGTCTACGTATCGTAGCAATAGGGTTCTAATGCTTCTTGAGACGCGATATCGCATCTCACTTCTATGTTTCATGATAAGATATAATATTCATTGCGAAGTGTCATGTATACCTCGATTTCTCTTCACAAGAATGTAAATGCGACACTTCCTTGCTAGGAAATAGCGTTTGCAGATGTCTACGTATCGTAGCAATAGAGTTCTAATGATTCTTAAAACGAGATGTCGCATCTCACTTCTATGTTTCATGATAAGAAATAATATTCATTGCGAAGTGTCATGTATATCTCGTATTCACTTCAAAAGAATGTAAATGCGACACTTCCATGCTAGGAAATAGCGTTTGCAGATGTCTACGTATCGCAGCAATAGAGTTCTAATGCTTCCAAAAATGCGATATCGCATCTCTCTTCTATGTTTCATGATAAGGTATAATATTCATTGCGAAGTGTCATGTATACCTCGTATTCACTTCAAAAGGATGTAAATGCGACACTTCCTTGCTAGGAAATAGCGTTTCCAGATGAGTACGTGTCGAAACAATAGAGTTCTAATGATTCTTAAAACGCGATATCGCATCACACTTCTATGTTTCATGATAAGATATAATATTCATTTCGAAGTGTCATGTATATCTCGTATTCACTTCAGAAGAATGTAAATGCGACACTTCCATGCTAGGAAATAGCGTTTGCAGATGTCTACATATCGTAGCAATAGAGATCTAATGCTCCTTAAAACGCGATATCGCATCTCACTTCTATGTTCCGTGATAAGATATAATATTCATTGTGGAGTGTCATGTATACCTCGTATTCACTTCAAATGAATGTAAATGCGACACTTCCATGCTAGGAATTAGCGGTTGCAGATGTCTACGTATCGTAGCAATAGGGTTCTAATGCTTCTTGAGACGCGATATCGCATCTCACTTCTATGTTTCATGATGAGATATAATATTCATTGCGAAGTGTCATGTATACCTCGATTTCTCTTCACAAGAATGTAAATGCGACACTTCCTTGCTAGGAAATAGCGTTTGCAGATGTCTACGTATCGTAGCAATAGAGTTCTAATGATTCTTAAAACGAGATGTCGCATCTCACTTCTATGTTTCATGATAAGAAATAATATTCATTGCGAAGTGTCATGTATATCTCGTATTCACTTCAAAAGAATGTAAATGCGACACTTCCATGCTAGGAAATAGCGTTTGCAGATGTCTACGTATCGCAGCAATAGAGTTCTAATGCTTCCAAAAATGCGATATCGCATCTCTCTTCTATGTTTCATGATAAGGTATAATATTCATTGCGAAGTGTCATGTATACCTCGTATTCACTTCAAATGAATGTAAATGCGACACTTCCATGCTAGGAAATAGCGTTTGCAGATGTCTACGTATCGTAGCAATAGAGTTCTAATGCTTCTTAAAACGCGATATCGCATCTCACTTCTATGTTTCATGATAAGATATAATATTCATTGCGAAGTGTCATGTATTCCTTGATTTCGCTTCACAAGAATGTAAATGCGACACTTGCTTTCTAGGAAATACTGTTTGCAGATGTCTACGTATCACAGCAATAGAGTACTAATGCTTCTCAAAACGCGAAATAGCACCTCATTCCTATGTTTCATGATAAGATATAATATTCATTGCGAAGTGTCATGTATATCTCGTATTCACTTCAAAAGAATGTAAATGCGACACTTCCATGCTAGGAAATAGCGTTTGCAGATGTCTACGTATCGTAGCAATAGAGTTCTAATGATTCTTAGAACGCGATATCGCATCTCACTTCTATGTTTCATGATAAGATATAATATTCATTGCGAAGTGTCATGTATACCTCGTATTCACCTCAAAAGGATGTAAATGCGACACTTCCTTGCTAGGAAATAGCGTTTCCAGATGACTACGTGTCGTAGCAATAGAGTTCTAATACTGCTTAAAACGCGATATCGCATCTCACTTCTATGTTTCATGATAAGGTATAATATTGATTGCGAAGTGTCATGTATGCCTCCTATTCACTTCGAAAGAATGTATATGCGACACTTCCTTGCTAGGGAATAGCGTTTGCAGATGTCTTCGTATCGTAGAAATAGAGTTCTAATACTGCTTAAAACGCGATATCGCATCTCACTTCTATGTTTCATGATAAGGTATAATAATCATTGCGAAGTGACATGTATAACTCCTATTCACTTCAAAAGAATGTAAATGCGACAATTCCTTGCTTGGAAGTAGCGTTTGCAGATGTCTACGTATCGTAGCAATAGTGTCACGTCCCGAGGTGCGGTTGCGCTCGCAACGGTGGCACAAAGTCGTAACCGTTCCCGAAAATAACGCGAATTGCGTCCGGACCGGGTTCGTTGGCGTTTCGGACTCGATAAAACGGTAACTAACACTAAACTTACCTTGCGAAGGCTTGATTCCGCTGTCTGATTTCTCTTTCCAGGTACCTGGAACGCCTTGGATCCGCAACCGGGATGGCGGCGGCGTACGGCTGGAACGGAGGTACGTCTACGGGAATAAGCGTCCAGGCGGGTTGACTCCGGCCGGCAGGTATCGGCGTTTGGCCCTGACGATTGGCGACTCGTACGGGTCGTGCGGCGAAGGAAACCTCCTTCACAGGTACCAGGACTCGAACGCAGGATATTGAATATTCTGGTGCATCACCCACGTATTCCCGAGCGAGACGACGAATAAACTCTCTCCTCCCCGCGCGTCGTGTACGCTTTGTCGGAGGTGCAAGGCTCGTCGAGAATACTTGAACTTCGGTCGAGTACGGCGCGGCTAAGCGTTGGTTCGCTCTAGCTTACCGGGATCAACCTGGGCGCAAGATATTCTGTATACGGTAGAAGTGAGGATGGAGCAACTAAGCGCTGGTTCGCTCTAGTCGTCGAGCCTCAAGACTATCGCAGATGAGATATAGAAATAGAATAATCGCGAGCGTACCCGTGGAGTAGAATTAAGGAATTGTATTTGGACTCGAATAAAGATACTTTGAATCTGGTAAAAATAAACTATATTCTATGATTTCACTATACTAAATACACTTGACTAAGTTCTAAGTTACTGACTAGCGATTACAATGAGAATTAGAAATAGTATAAAGTATCGAATGGACTCCGCTATGGGAGTATGGATAGAGACGAATGCATTAGAGCTAATTGCTCGTTGCGAATGAGCCTATTGCTCGGATCGGAAGTGCATCGTTCGGATGCTGGATTAGAACTCCTCGGTTCGGAGATGAGATATGAACTCTCCAGTTCGGAGATGAGTTGGGAACTCTCCGGTTCGGAGATGAGACGCGAACTGACTCTCGGATCTCGCGTCCGCGACCTCCTCGGGTCGCGCGGCGCGCGAGTCGCTGGGCCCTCGCGGTGGGGCGGACGGTCGGAGTAGGGCGGCCGCTCGGCCCTCGTGGTGGGGCGGCCGTTCGGAGTGGGGCGCGGCCCGCGTTAAGCGTGAGCCGCGAGCGTCGAGTGTGCGCGCGAGTGCACGGAACATAACCGTGCATGAATAAAATATATACATATATTTACTTAAATCTAGGTGTGTGTTGGTGTGTATGTACATGTATGAGTAGTGTGCTTATTCTAATCCCACATGTACGAGAAGTACGTATAGGGCTTCGTGATCGCTGGGGATTCGACCCAGTATGTGTCGGAGAGCTCCTCGCCCTCGTAATACGGGGTGAAGTCCTCCCCCTCGTGTGTGGAGATCGCGCGTGGGCGCGGCATGCTGCATCCCTCTTCCCTCTCGTATCTTTGTCTCCTTCTGTAGGGACGGCGAGTCGGCGGGTGGCCCGTGTGCAGGGGCTCCGGATGCGGATGCTGGGGATGATGAGGTGGGCGTCGGAGGGTGGCAGGCGGTACGCCTGACGTTACACCACCCCCCTTGGAAAAAGAATCTCGGCCATGCCGAGATCTCTTGTCTGTTGGGTAGATTTCGGGATGCTGGATCCTTCTCTTGGTCCTGTCGGCTGGATGCTGCGGAATCTGAGGTTTTTCGCCTGGTTGATCCTGGCGATAACGTTTGGAGATTGGACCGTGACTGCGGGCTTCCTTCGGATTGCAGGCACTTTCGTCGCTTTCACTTTCAGCGTTCGTTTGAATGTCACTGCTCTCACTGACTTCATTTTCAGTTTTTCGCACTTTTCTTTCACTAGCATCCACACTCTGCATACTATGCATTCGTTTACAAATTTTGATTTTGTTCGTATGAACAATTTTATGGCGCCCTTTTACATTCAGCTTAACATTACAATTGCCCAAAATTTCGAGGATACGGTACGGTCCAGAATACTGTGCCTGGAACTTATGTTTGTTCGGCTCTTTTAAAAGATAGACCCATTGGCCTACCTCGAAGTTTTGGACATTGAGATTTCGGTCATAATAATATTTAGAACGGCGTTTCGCATTGTCTAGATTGGCTTTAGCCAAATCCTGAGATTTCGAGATTTTCTCCTGAAGTTGTATAAGATAGTCGCTATAAGTTTCGTTATCAGAGCTGTCCTGAAAAGGAGTGGCTGACGGCGTCCTAGCTATCCTGCCGAACACTAGTTCGTGTGGGGTGTATAATGTACCCTCGTGCACACTGGTGTTGTATGAAAACATTGCATACGGTAACCAATTCACCCAATCGTTACTCGACTCTATGTAATGCTTCAGATATTCGGCCAGGACGTGGTGAGATCGTTCAACGGACCCGTTTGTCTGTGGATGGAACGCAGTGGACTTGTATTGCTTAATACGGAATTTGATTGCTATGGCTTTAATCAAGCTGTTTATAAAGTTCGAACCTTGGTCCGTGAGTATGCCTTTCGGGCATCCGAACTTACAAATGAATTCTTTTATTAAAGCTTCGGCAATGTCTACTGCGGTGGTGGTTTTGAGAGGAACTGCGACTGAGTATTTAGTGAGGAGATCTTGGATCGTGAGGATACTCGTATAACCGTCGGAAGTTTCGGGAAGAGGACCCATTACGTCCATTGAAATCTTATCGAATGCCCTGCCAGGGGTGTCGGTTAAAGTGAGAGGCTGTCTGGTCTTTACCCGGACCAGTTTCTCTGTCTGACAACTTTTACATTTGCCAATATATTCTTGTATTTGTGTTTTCATGTTTGGCCAAAAGTATTGTTGTCTGATGCGAGAATAAGTTTTATTAACCCCTTTGTGACCTCCCACAGGGGAGTCGTGGTTTTCTCTTATTATTTTCAGTCGCTCTTCGACCGAAGGGGTTTTAATGAGGCCCTGGCAGACCGTAATCTGGACAGTTGTTTCGTAAAACAGGTCTTGAAGGATTTTCTGGATTCGGGACCAGGATACGGAGTCTAGATAGGTTTGTGCGATACTAAATGTTTGTAATTGTAATTCGTTTACAACGTCGCACAAGGATCTGAATGTTTCTATTACGGTCTGGAAATTGATTGATCTGGTGGAATGTTCGATGATTGGAAGCTGGATTTGGAATTCGTTTCCGATTTGTATGACTTTGGCTTTGGTAAGGACGTGATTTTTGTTTAGGAGGAATTTTTCAGCGTTTGCTAGATCTTTGGCGCCGTGTCATAGGGGTGCCCAGATTGCGTGACGAAGACAACTACATTGTCTCGTCGCGTTGATAATGCGTCACGGCTGAAATTAAATAGAGGTTCGCGTCGGAAAAATTCATTTGGAGCAGGAGTATAGAAGTCGGTGCTGTCGCTGGCGACTTGCGGAGGTGGTGCTGTGTTGGTACGGAAGGACGTGCCTGGAGTCGGTAATTCAGGTTCTGATGTTACCGGAGTAGGAGGAGGCGCTAGTGTGGTATACCTTTTACGGGTTTCCGGAGGCACATCGAAGATGTCGTCCTCCGAGTTTTCTGAATACGAGAGCGGAAAAATTTGAGCGGGATTCCGCGACAATGCGTCCGCATTAAGGTTCGTTTTTCCACTTTTATAGACCATCTCGTAGTCAAATTCCGCTAACTTAAGCCTCCACCGTACGAGTCTACTTGACGGGTCCTTGACCGAATTCATCCACACTAACGGTCGATGGTCGGTAACGAGTTTGAATTGATTACCGTATATGTATGGACGAAAGTAATGGACGGCGTAGACAATCGCCAGACACTCCTTCTCGATCGTGGAGTAGTTTTTCTCCGCAGCGTTTAACAGTCGCGACGTGTACGCGATTGGCAAGTCGCGGCCTATTGGTCCTTGACTCAAGATAGCACCAATAGCTTCGGCGGACGCGTCGGTCGTTATCACGAATGGTTGTTTGAAGTTGGGGTACTGCAAGATAGGCGCTTCGCATAGGCAATCTCGGAGTTTGACGAATGAATTCTCTTGCTCGTTACGCCATACAAAGGGCGCGTCTTTTTTTAACAAATTTGTAAGTGGCTTAGCAATATTAGAAAAATTTGCGATGAACCGCCTGTAGTATCCCGCGAGCCCGAGGAATTGTTTGATCTGTTTCGCGTTGCGCGGGCGCGGAAAATTTTTGACGGCGCTAATTTTCGCAGGGTCAGGTTTTACACCGTGCTCACTGATAATATGACCCAAATAGCTTACTTCTCTCCTCAAGAATTCGCACTTATCCGGCTGCAATACTAAATTAGCTTCTTTGAGCCGTTGAGTTAATTTATCGAATTTAAGTCGATGTTCTTGAAGAGAGCTAGCGTAGATAACAATGTCGTCCAAATAGACGAAAATTTCGTTCCCCTGGAGACCGGACAGGACATTGTCCATAAGTCGTTGGAACGTCGCTGGCGCATTTTTTAATCCGAATGGCATTCTTTTAAATTCATAATGCCCGTGAGGCGTCGAAAAAGCAGTTTTAGGAGCATCGGCGGGCTCCATTGGGATCTGGTGAAATCCGCTCGCGAGATCGAATGTACTAAAATACTTCGCACTCCCGAGCTGATCAAGTATCTCGGTAATGCAAGGGAGGGGATAGGCATCGGCGACAGATTTCTCATTGAGTGCGCGGTAGTCGATGACGACGCGCCATTGCTTGTTGCCCAAGGAGTCCGGTTTCTTTGGGACAACCCACAATGGCGAATTATATGGTGATTTTGACGGAGAGATGACACCATTTTGTAAAAATTTGTCGACTTGTCGTCGAATCTCCTCCTTATGAGCTGGTGGGAAACGGTATTGTTTCACATTGACGGGGCGGTCGTCGACGGTTGGAATCTTGTGCGTGGTTGCTGACGTATGCCCTAATTTATCCCCCTCAATGTGAAAAAGCTCCTGCGTGCTTTGAACGAGACGGACGACGTGCTCTCTTTCCTCTGCGTTGAGGTGGTCGAGACGGAGGAGACTAAGAATTCGATCTAAGCGAGATTTCGAAAGGTTGGCGGATTTCGATGTTTGTTTTAACGGCGCCTGTTGTACATTATTTTTAACCGCCTGAGCATAAGAGATCTGTTGAACATTCGCGATTTTGCAACGCGAAGGAGGAGTTTCGATTGTCGAGTATGGTGTCTGACTCGAGAAAGAAATAGAAGTTTTCCCTTTTTGGGATGAGCCGATCGGTACGGCGGATACGTTAGATTTAGTAGATTTAGAAAAAACCCGATAGAGCGACGGACTATCCTCCTCGTGGAGGGGAGTCATGATTTGCGCGGGCTCGAGTATGATCTCTGGTAACGCGATTTCGACGGCGCGGTCGGATGAATTAATTATTCGAGTTACCGCTTTGCCCCGAATTACTCTGACGAGAGCGTTTCCGAAAAATATGCCCGGCGCAAGATCGATACGAGGAATTATACCTTCCGCGAGATTCGAATTAACTACGCGGACCTTGATACCGATATTTGATCTCGGCGGAATGGAGATACGGTCTCCTGACTTCGGAGAAGCTGCTTTGTCTTGCGTTCGAAGCTTCGATTTCGTTGTTGCATCGCGTTTCAGCGGAGGCGATGATTTACGCGGCGGGCGCGGCGGCGGAGGGGGAATAGATTCCGTGCGCGGCGCTTGTTTACGTTTCGGCGATAGGAGAGGCTTTATTTTCGACTCCGGTGACGGTTCCTCGAGTGCTTCGATATCGTCTTCGAAAGGAATTCTCTTACCATTCCATTTGATTATTTTACTTGGAAAAGAGATTTCTGCGTCCATACAGAACCCGGAGCCAAGGATCCCGCTTGGTTTAAGGGGAAAATCATCCTCGACCACATTAAAGGGAACGACGCGACCGAAAATGACAAGATTCACCGTCCCTAAGGTTGCGGTTTTGCCATCGGTTACCCCTGTTATTATTACGATCTCGGACTTATCGATTCGCGCGGATGCTTTTAGAGCCGAACGTTTTATAATATTTATTTCCGCCCCAGTGTCCACCATGAAGCGAGTTGGTGAAATTAGAAGATCGGATTTTAGAACTACGTTTGGCGTGCTAGTTTTTCCGGTTATGTTTATCGCGGCGTTTCGTCGATTTCCGCGTTGGAGTTGTTCGCGGCGAGAGGACGGACTTGGTGCGCGGCCTCGCCACCTGTCTCGCGGCGGGTGCGGAGGCCATTGTCGTTTCCCGAATTTTTATTTACCGCGTTGTTGTACTGCCTTTTGCGGCACTCGCCTATTTCGTGCCCCGGGGTCTTGCAATAGCGACAAAATTTGGGCGCGTCCCTGGCTACGATTTGTCTTGGTTGTTCGTACGCGGGGCCTCGAGTAGGAGGCGGTACGTCCCTGGATCGCAAGTATTCCTGCGGTCGGTACGGCGATGGCGGTCTGAGCCGACACTCGGTCGCGTAATGTCCGATATTATTGCATTTTCGGCAAATAATTTCGGCTGGTTTTTCGCGCGATTCTGGTCGCGCGACACGCGATCTACCTAGCCGGTTGCAATCACGTTCGTGCATTTGATAGAGCTCCCGCGCTCGAGCGAACGTTTCTCGCAATGTACCGAATGAATTTACCGTCATTTGCATCCGAATTTCTGGAATGAGACCGTCTTTAAAACGTTGTAATGTGAGCGCGTCTACGTCATCGAGCGATTCCGGTGTGTCTCGTCGAGCAAGCCTTTCGCAATCAATTATAGCGGTTCTAAGATCTTTTACTCGACCGATGTAATCTAGAATGTGCTCGTTCGCGCGCATAAATATATTGGCAAGTTCACCCCGATAATGATGAGCTGATTTTACGGAGCAAAATGTGCTGCGAAGAACGTCCGTTAATTCGAGTATTGTGTAACACGGCTCGTCTTCTAGCGCGGCGTAGGCACGACCCTTGAGTTTTCCCTTAAGCAGGCGTGTGAAGGTTCGCTCGCACCCATTAGGGATAAGCTCATAAGCGCGTTTACACGCTCGGGTAAACTGAAGAATGGGAATGTTCTGACCGTCGAATGTCGGCACGGCTTCGAGGGCCTGCTTAAGCGATAGCTCGTCGTGTTGCGAACTATTTGTATTGAAATCAGAGCTCGAATTATGTGCGGAAAGCGGATTTCCCCGAGGAATATCCAGCGAAACGGTATCGTCGCGCGTTAAATCAGGCGTTCTGCGAATAGATTCTAATTCACGACGTAAAATTTCTATTTGCTGGAGCAACGCGGCATTACTCGGATCGGTCGCTTTCGTATTTTTCGCGGAAGTATTTGGTTGCGCGGTACTAGGAAGAGGCTCGGCGATAGCGTCTTGGAAATCAAGCGTTCTGCTAGTGCGTTTTTCGCGTTCGGAATCGGCCATCGCGGCGGCTCGCTGTGTCTGCTGGCGCGTTTTTGTCGGAGTCCGGGTTGCCATATCTAGTTTCGCGGTTCCTTTCGGCGGAATTTCCGGAGGAAACGCGTGGCTATCCCACCGCTGTCACCAAAAAATAACTTTCGTGTCACGTCCCGAGGTGCGGTTGCGCTCGCAACGGTGGCACAAAGTCGTAACCGTTCCCGAAAATAACGCGAATTGCGTCCGGACCGGGTTCGTTGGCGTTTCGGACTCGATAAAACGGTAACTAACACTAAACTTACCTTGCGAAGGCTTGATTCCGCTGTCTGATTTCTCTTTCCAGGTACCTGGAACGCCTTGGATCCGCAACCGGGATGGCGGCGGCGTACGGCTGGAACGGAGGTACGTCTACGGGAATAAGCGTCCAGGCGGGTTGACTCCGGCCGGCAGGTATCGGCGTTTGGCCCTGACGATTGGCGACTCGTACGGGTCGTGCGGCGAAGGAAACCTCCTTCACAGGTACCAGGACTCGAACGCAGGATATTGAATATTCTGGTGCATCACCCACGTATTCCCGAGCGAGACGACGAATAAACTCTCTCCTCCCCGCGCGTCGTGTACGCTTTGTCGGAGGTGCAAGGCTCGTCGAGAATACTTGAACTTCGGTCGAGTACGGCGCGGCTAAGCGTTGGTTCGCTCTAGCTTACCGGGATCAACCTGGGCGCAAGATATTCTGTATACGGTAGAAGTGAGGATGGAGCAACTAAGCGCTGGTTCGCTCTAGTCGTCGAGCCTCAAGACTATCGCAGATGAGATATAGAAATAGAATAATCGCGAGCGTACCCGTGGAGTAGAATTAAGGAATTGTATTTGGACTCGAATAAAGATACTTTGAATCTGGTAAAAATAAACTATATTCTATGATTTCACTATACTAAATACACTTGACTAAGTTCTAAGTTACTGACTAGCGATTACAATGAGAATTAGAAATAGTATAAAGTATCGAATGGACTCCGCTATGGGAGTATGGATAGAGACGAATGCATTAGAGCTAATTGCTCGTTGCGAATGAGCCTATTGCTCGGATCGGAAGTGCATCGTTCGGATGCTGGATTAGAACTCCTCGGTTCGGAGATGAGATATGAACTCTCCAGTTCGGAGATGAGTTGGGAACTCTCCGGTTCGGAGATGAGACGCGAACTGACTCTCGGATCTCGCGTCCGCGACCTCCTCGGGTCGCGCGGCGCGCGAGTCGCTGGGCCCTCGCGGTGGGGCGGACGGTCGGAGTAGGGCGGCCGCTCGGCCCTCGTGGTGGGGCGGCCGTTCGGAGTGGGGCGCGGCCCGCGTTAAGCGTGAGCCGCGAGCGTCGAGTGTGCGCGCGAGTGCACGGAACATAACCGTGCATGAATAAAATATATACATATATTTACTTAAATCTAGGTGTGTGTTGGTGTGTATGTACATGTATGAGTAGTGTGCTTATTCTAATCCCACATGTACGAGAAGTACGTATAGGGCTTCGTGATCGCTGGGGATTCGACCCAGTATGTGTCGGAGAGCTCCTCGCCCTCGTAATACGGGGTGAAGTCCTCCCCCTCGTGTGTGGAGATCGCGCGTGGGCGCGGCATGCTGCATCCCTCTTCCCTCTCGTATCTTTGTCTCCTTCTGTAGGGACGGCGAGTCGGCGGGTGGCCCGTGTGCAGGGGCTCCGGATGCGGATGCTGGGGATGATGAGGTGGGCGTCGGAGGGTGGCAGGCGGTACGCCTGACGTTACAATAGAGTTCTAAAGCTTCTTAAAACACGATATCGCATCTCATTTCTATGTATCATGATAAGATCTATTATTCATTGCGAAGTGTCACGTATACCTCGTATTCACTTCAAATGAATGTAAGTGCGACACTTCCTTGCTAGGAAATAGCGTTTGCAGATGCCTACGTGTCGAGGCAAAAGTGCTCTAATGCTTCTTAAAACGCGATATCGCATCTCATTTCGATATTTCATGAAAAGATATAATATCCATTCCGAAGTTTCATGTATACCTCGTATTCACTTCAAATGAGCGTAAATGCGACACTTCCTTGCTTGGAAGTAGCGTTTGCAGATGTCTACGTATCGTAGCACTAGAGATATAAAGCTTCTTAAATCGCGATATCGCATATCATTTCTATGTTTGATGATAAGATATAATATTCATTGCGAAACGTCATGTATACCGCGTATTCCTTTCAAAAGAATGTAAATGCAACACTTGCTTGCTAGGAAATAGCGTTTGCAGATGTCTACGTACGGAAGCAATAGAGTTCTAATGCTTCTTAAAAAGGGATATCGCATCTCAGTTCCATGTTTCATGATAAGATATATTATTCATTGCGATGTGTCATGTATACCTCGCATACACTTCAAATGAATGTAAATGCGACACTTCCTGGCAAGCTAATAGCTTTTGCAAATGTCTACGTATCGAAGCAACAGTGTTCTAAAGCTTCTTAAAACACGATACCGCATCTCATTTCTATGTTTCATGATAAGATATAATATTCATTGCGAAGTGTCATGTATGCCTCGTATTCACATCAGAAGAATGTAAATGCGACACTTCCTTGCTAGGAAATAGCGTTTCCAGATGACCACGTATCGTAAGAATAGAGTTCTAATACTTCTTAAAACGAGATGTCGAATTTCATTTCTATGTTTCGTAATAAGATATAATATTCATTGTGTAATGTTATGTATACCTCGTATTCACTTCAATGGAATGTAAGTGCGACATTTCCTTGCTAGGAAATAGAGTTTGCAGATGTCTACGTATATTAGCTATATAGTTCTAATGCTTCTCAAAACGAGATATAGCACCTCATTCCTATGTTTCATGATAAGATATAATATTCATTGCTAAGTGTCATGTATATGTCGTATTCACTTCAAAAGAATGTAAATGCGACACTTCCATGCTAGGAAATAGCGTTTGCACATGTCTACGTATCGTAGCAATAGAGTTCTAATGCTTCCTAAAACGCGATATCGCATCTCACTTCTATGTTTCACGATAAGATATAATATTCCTTACGAAGTGTCATGTATACCTCGTATTCACTTCAAAAGAATGTAAATGCGACACTTACATGCTAGGAAATAGCGTTTGCAGATGTCTACGTATCGCAGCAATAGGATTCTAATGCTTCTTAAAACGAGATGTCGCATTTCATTTCTATGTTTCGTGATAAGATATAATATTCATTGCGAAGTGTCATGTATACCTCGTATTCACTTCAAAAGGATGTAAATGCGACACCTCCTTTCTAGGAAATGCGTTTCCAGATGTCTACGTATCGAAGCAACAGAGTTCTTATGCTTCTTAAAAAGCGACATCGCATCGCAGTTCTATGTTTCATGATAAGATATAATTACTCATTGCGAAGTGTTATGTATACCTCGTCTACATTTCCAAAGAATGTAAATGCCACACATCCTTGCTAGGAAATATCGTTTCCAGATACCTACATATCGAAGCAATATAGTTGTAATGCTTCTTAAAACGCGATAACGCTTTTCAGTTTTATGTTTCACGATAAGATATAATATTCATTGCGAAGTGTTACGTGTACCTCGAATACACATCAAAAGAATGTAAATGCCACACTTCCTTGCTGGGAATGCGTTTCCAGATGTCTACGTATCGAAGCAATAGAGTTCTAATGCTTCGTAAAACGCGATATCGCGTATCATTTCTATGTTTCACGATATGATATAAAATTCATTGTGAAGCGTTATGTATACCTCGTCTACACATCAAAAGAATGTAAATGCCACATTTCCTTCCTAGGAAATAGCGTTTCCAGATTTCTACGTATCGAAGCAATACAGTTCTAATGCTCCTTTAAACGCGATATAGCATCTCAATTCTATGGTTCATGATAAGTTATAATATTCACAGCGATGTGTTATGTATACTTCGTATACACTTCAAATGAATTTGAATGCCACACTTCCTTTCTAGGGAATAGCGTTCCCAGATTTCTACTTATCGAAGATATAGGTTTGTGTAACGTCAGGCGTACCGCCTGCCACCCTCCGGCGTCCACCTCATCATCCCCAGCATCCGTATCCGGAGCCCCTGCACACGGGCCACCCGCCGACTCGCCGTCCCTACAGAAGGAGACAAAGGTACGAGAGGGAAGAGGGATGCAGCATGCCGCGCCCACGCGCGATCTCCACACACGAGGGGGAGGACTTCACCCCGTATTACGAGGGCGAGGAGCTCTCCGACACATACTGGGTCGAATCCCCAGCGATCACGAAGCCCTATACGTACTTCTCGTACATGTGGGATTAGAATAAGCACACTACTCATATATGTACATACACACCAACACACACCTAGATTTAAGTAAATATATGTATATATTTTATTCATGCACGGTTATGTTCCGTGCACTCGCGCGCACACTCGACGCTCGCGGCTCACGCTTAACGCGGGCCGCGCCCCACTCCGAACGGCCGCCCCACCACGAGGGCCGAGCGGCCGCCCTACTCCGACCGTCCGCCCCACCGCGAGGGCCCAGCGACTCGCGCGCCGCGCGACCCGAGGAGGTCGCGGACGCGAGATCCGAGAGTCAGTTCCAATCTCACCTCCGAACGGGAGAGTTGGTATCTCATCTCCGAACTGGAGAGTTCCAATCTCATCTCCGAACTGGAGAGTTCGTATCTCATCTCCGAACCGAGGAGTTCTAATCCAGCATCCGAACGATGCACTTCCGATCCGAGCAATAGGCTCATTCGCAACGAGCAATTAGCTCTAATGCATTCGTCTCTATCCATACTCCCATAGCGGAGTCCATTCGATACTTTATACTATTTCTAATTCTCATTGTAATCGCTAGTCAGTAACTTAGAACTTAGTCAAGTGTATTTAGTATAGTGAAATCATAGAATATAGTTTATTTTTACCAGATTCAAAGTATCTTTATTCGAGTCCAAATACAATTCCTTAATTCTACTCCACGGGTACGCTCGCGATTATCCTATTTCTATATCTCATCTGCGATAGTCTTGAGGCTCGACGACTAGAGCGAACCAGCGCTTAGTTGCTCCATCCTCACTTCTACCGTATACAGAATATCTTGCGCCCAGGTTGATCCCGGTAAGCTAGAGCGAACCAACGCTTAGCCGCGCCGTACTCGACCGAAGTTCAAGTATTCTCGACGAGCCTTGCACCTCCGACAAAGCGTACACGACGCGCGGGGAGGAGAGAGTTTATTCGTCGTCTCGCTCGGGAATACGTGGGTGATGCACCAGAATATTCAATTTCCTGCGTTCGAGTCCTGGTACCTGTGAAGGAGGTTTCCTTCGCCGCACGACCCGTACCTCCGTTCCAGCCGTACGCCGCCGCCATCCCGGTTGCGGATCCAAGGCGCTCCAGGTACCTAGAAAGAGAAATCAGACAGCGGAATCAAGCCTTCGCAAGGTAAGTTTAGTGTTAATTACCGTTTTATCGAGTCCGAAACGCCAACGAACCCGGTCCGGACGCAATTCGCGTTATTTTCGGGAACGGTTACGACTTTGTGCCACCGTTGCGAGCGCAACCGCACCTCGGGACGTGACACGAAAGTTATTTTTGGTGACAGCGGTGGGATAGCCACGCGTTTCCTCCGGAAATTCCGCCGAAAGGAACCGCGAAACTGGATATGGCAACCCGGACTCCGACAAAAACGCGCCAGCAGACACAGCGAGCCGCCGCGATGGCCGATTCCGAACGCGAAAAACGCACTAGCAGAACGCTTGATTTCCAAGACGCTATCGCCGAGCCTCTTCCTAGTACCGCGCAACAAAATACTTCAGCGAAAAATACGAAAGCGACCGATCCGAGTAATGCCGCGTTGCTCCAGCAAATAGAAATTCTACGTCGTGAAATAGAATCTATTCGCAGAACGCCTGATTTAACGCGCGACGATACCGTTTCGCTGGATATTCCTCGGGGAAATCCGCTTTCCGCACATAATTCGAGCTCTGATTTCAATACAAATAGTTCGCAACACGACGAGCTATCGCTTAAGCAGGCCCTCGAAGCCGTGCCGACATTCGATGGTCAGAACATTCCTATTCTTCAGTTTACCCGAGCGTGTAAACGCGCTTATGAGCTTATCCCTAATGGGTGCGAGCGAACTTTCACACGCCTGCTTAAGGGAAAACTCAAGGGTCGTGCCTACGCCGCGCTAGAAGACGAGCCGTGTTACACAATACTCGAATTAACGGACGTTCTTCGCAGCACTTTTTGCTCCGTAAAATCAGCTCATCATTATCGGGGTGAACTTGCTAATATATTTATGCGCGCGAACGAGCACATTCTAGATTACATCGGTCGAGTAAAAGATCTTAGAACCGCTATAATTGATTGCGAAAGGCTTGCTCGACGAGACACACCGGAATCGCTCGATGACGTAGACGCGCTCACATTACAATGTTTTAAAGACGGTCTTATTCCAGAAATTCGAATGCAAATGACGGTAAATTCATTCGGTACATTGCGAGAAACGTTCGCTCGAGCGCGGGAGCTCTATCAAATGCACGAACGTGATTGCAACCGGCTAGGTAGATCGCGTGTCGCGCGACCAGAATCGCGCGAAAAACCAGCCGAAATTATTTGCCGAAAATGCAATAATATCGGACATTACGCGACCGAGTGTCGGCTCAGACCGCCATCGCCGTACCGACCGCAGGAATACTTGCGATCCAGGGACGTACCGCCTCCTACTCGAGGCCCCGCGTACGAACAACCGAGACAAATCGTAGCCAGGGACGCGCCCAAATTTTGTCGCTATTGCAAGACCCCGGGGCACGAAATAGGCGAGTGCCGAAAAAGGCAGTACAACAACGCGGTAAATAAAAATTCGGGAAACGACAATGGCCTCCGCACCCGCCGCGAGACAGGTGGCGAGGCCGCGCACCAAGTCCGTCCTCTCGCCGCGAACAACTCCAACGCGGAAATCGACGAAACGCCGCGATAAACATAACCGGAAAAACTAGCACGCCAAACGTAGTTCTAAAATCCGATCTTCTAATTTCACCAACTCGCTTCATGGTGGACACTGGGGCGGAAATAAATATTATAAAACGTTCGGCTCTAAAAGCATCCGCGCGAATCGATAAGTCCGAGATCGTCATAATAACAGGGGTAACCGATGGCAAAACCGCAACCTTAGGGACGGTGAATCTTGTCATTTTCGGTCGCGTCGTTCCTTTTAATGTGGTCGAGGATGATTTTCCCCTTAAACCAAGCGGGATCCTCGGCTCCGGGTTCTGTATGGACGCAGAAATCTCTTTTCCAAATAAAATAATCAAATGGAATGGTAAGAGAATTCCTTTCGAAGACGATATCGAAGCACTCGAGGAACCGTCACCGGACTCGAAAATAAAGCCTCTCCTATCGCCGAAACGTAAACAAGCGTCGCGCACGGAATCTATTCCCCCTCCGCCGCCGCGCCCGCCGCGTAAATCATCGCCTCCGCTGAAACGCGATGCAGCAACGAAATCGAAGCTTCGAACGCAAGACAAAGCAGCTTCTCCGAAGTCAGGAGACCGTATCTCCATTCCGCCGAGATCAAATATCGGTATCAAGGTCCGCGTAGTTAATTCGAACCTCGCGGAAGGTATAATTCCTCGTATCGATCTTGCGCCGGGCATATTTTTCGGAAACGCTCTCGTCAGAGTAATTCGGGGCAAAGCGGTAACTCGAATAATTAATTCATCCGACCGCGCCGTCGAAATCGCGTTACCAGAGATCATACTCGAGCCCGCGCAAATCATGACTCCCCTCCACGAGGAGGATAGTCCGTCGCTGTATCCGGTTTTTTCTAAATCTACTAAATCTAACGTATCCGCCGTACCGATCGGCTCATCCCAAAAAGGGAAAACTTCTATTTCTTTCTCGAATCAGACACCATATTCGACAATCGAAACTCCTCCTTCGCGTTGCAAAATCGCGAATACTCAGCAAATCTCCTATGCTCAGGCGGTTAAAAATAATGTACAACAGGCGCCGTTAAAACCAACATCGAAATCCGCCAACCTTTCGAAATCTCGCTTAGATCGAATTCTTAGTCTCCTCCGTCTCGACCACCTCAACGCAGAGGAAAGAGAGCACGTCGTCCGTCTCGTTCAAAGCACGCAGGAGCTTTTTCACATTGAGGGGGATAAATTAGGGCATACGTCAGCAACCACGCACAAGATTCCAACCGTCGACGACCGCCCCGTCAATGTGAAACAATACCGTTTCCCACCAGCTCATAAGGAGGAGATTCGACGACAAGTCGACAAATTTTTACAAAATGGTGTCATCTCTCCGTCCAAATCGCCATATAATTCGCCATTGTGGGTCGTCCCCAAGAAACCCGACTCTTTGGGCAACAAGCAATGGCGCGTCGTCATCGACTACCGCGCACTCAATGAGAAATCTGTCGCCGATGCCTATCCCCTCCCTTGCATTACCGAGATACTTGATCAGCTCGGGAGTGCGAAGTATTTTAGTACATTCGATCTCGCGAGCGGATTTCACCAGATCCCAATGGAGCCCGCCGATGCTCCCAAAACCGCTTTTTCGACGCCTCACGGGCATTATGAATTTAAAAGAATGCCATTCGGATTAAAAAATGCGCCAGCGACGTTCCAACGACTTATGGACAATGTCCTGTCCGGTCTCCAGGGGAACGAAATTTTCGTCTATTTGGACGACATTGTTATCTACGCTAGCTCTCTTCAAGAACATCGACTTAAATTCGATAAATTAACTCAACGGCTCAAAGAAGCTAATTTAGTATTGCAGCCGGATAAGTGCGAATTCTTGAGGAGAGAAGTAAGCTATTTGGGTCATATTATCAGTGAGCACGGTGTAAAACCTGACCCTGCGAAAATTAGCGCCGTCAAAAATTTTCCGCGCCCGCGCAACGCGAAACAGATCAAACAATTCCTCGGGCTCGCGGGATACTACAGGCGGTTCATCGCAAATTTTTCCAATATTGCTAAGCCTCTAACGAATTTGTTAAAAAAGGACGCGCCCTTTGTATGGCGTAACGAGCAAGAGAATTCATTCGTCAAACTCCGAGATTGCCTATGCGAAGCGCCTATCTTGCAGTACCCCAACTTCAAACAACCATTCGTGATAACGACCGACGCGTCCGCCGAAGCTATTGGTGCTATCTTGAGTCAAGGACCAATAGGCCGCGACTTGCCAATCGCGTACACGTCGCGACTGTTAAACGCTGCGGAGAAAAACTACTCCACGATCGAGAAGGAGTGTCTGGCGATTGTCTACGCCGTCCATTACTTTCGTCCATACATATACGGTAATCAATTCAAACTCGTTACCGACCATCGACCGTTAGTGTGGATGAATTCGGTCAAGGACCCGTCAAGTAGACTCGTACGGTGGAGGCTTAAGTTAGCGGAATTTGACTACGAGATGGTCTATAAAAGTGGAAAAACGAACCTTAATGCGGACGCATTGTCGCGGAATCCCGCTCAAATTTTTCCGCTCTCGTATTCAGAAAACTCGGAGGACGACATCTTCGATGTGCCTCCGGAAACCCGTAAAAGGTATACCACACTAGCGCCTCCTCCTACTCCGGTAACATCAGAACCTGAATTACCGACTCCAGGCACGTCCTTCCGTACCAACACAGCACCACCTCCGCAAGTCGCCAGCGACAGCACCGACTTCTATACTCCTGCTCCAAATGAATTTTTCCGACGCGAACCTCTATTTAATTTCAGCCGTGACGCATTATCAACGCGACGAGACAATGTAGTTGTCTTCGTCACGCAATCTGGGCACCCCTATGACACGGGCGCCAAAGATCTAGCAAACGCTGAAAAATTCCTCCTAAACAAAAATCACGTCCTTACCAAAGCCAAAGTCATACAAATCGGAAACGAATTCCAAATCCAGCTTCCAATCATCGAACATTCCACCAGATCAATCAATTTCCAGACCGTAATAGAAACATTCAGATCCTTGTGCGACGTTGTAAACGAATTACAATTACAAACATTTAGTATCGCACAAACCTATCTAGACTCCGTATCCTGGTCCCGAATCCAGAAAATCCTTCAAGACCTGTTTTACGAAACAACTGTCCAGATTACGGTCTGCCAGGGCCTCATTAAAACCCCTTCGGTCGAAGAGCGACTGAAAATAATAAGAGAAAACCACGACTCCCCTGTGGGAGGTCACAAAGGGGTTAATAAAACTTATTCTCGCATCAGACAACAATACTTTTGGCCAAACATGAAAACACAAATACAAGAATACATTGGCAAATGTAAAAGTTGTCAGACAGAGAAACTGGTCCGGGTAAAGACCAGACAGCCTCTCACTTTAACCGACACCCCTGGCAGGGCATTCGATAAGATTTCAATGGACGTAATGGGTCCTCTTCCCGAAACTTCCGACGGTTATACAAGTATCCTCACGATCCAAGATCTCCTCACTAAATACTCAGTCGCAGTTCCTCTCAAAACCACCACCGCAGTAGACATTGCCGAAGCTTTAATAAAAGAATTCATTTGTAAGTTCGGATGCCCGAAAGGCATACTCACGGACCAAGGTTCGAACTTTATAAACAGCTTGATTAAAGCCATAGCAATCAAATTCCGTATTAAGCAATACAAGTCCACTGCGTTCCATCCACAGACAAACGGGTCCGTTGAACGATCTCACCACGTCCTGGCCGAATATCTGAAGCATTACATAGAGTCGAGTAACGATTGGGTGAATTGGTTACCGTATGCAATGTTTTCATACAACACCAGTGTGCACGAGGGTACATTATACACCCCACACGAACTAGTGTTCGGCAGGATAGCTAGGACGCCGTCAGCCACTCCTTTTCAAGACAGCTCTGATAACGAAACATATAGCGACTATCTTATACAACTTCAGGAGAAAATCACGAAATCTCAGGATTTGGCTAAAGCCAATCTAGACAATGCGAAACGCCGTTCTAAATATTATTATGACCGAAATCTCAATGTCCAAAACTTCGAGGTAGGCCAATGGGTCTATCTTTTAAAAGAGCCGAACAAACATAAGTTCCAGGCACAGTATTCTGGACCGTACCGTATCCTCGAAATTTTGGGCAATTGTAATGTTAAGCTGAATGTAAAAGGGCGCCATAAAATTGTTCATACGAACAAAATCAAAATTTGTAAACGAATGCATAGTATGCAGAGTGTGGATGCTAGTGAAAGAAAAGTGCGAAAAACTGAAAATGAAGTCAGTGAGAGCAGTGACATTCAAACGAACGCTGAAAGTGAAAGCGACGAAAGTGCCTGCAATCCGAAGGAAGCCCGCAGTCACGGTCCAATCTCCAAACGTTATCGCCAGGATCAACCAGGCGAAAAACCACAGATTCCGCAGCATCCAGCCGACAGGACCAAGAGAAGGATCCAGCATCCCGAAATCTACCCAACAGACAAGAGATCTCGGCATGGCCGAGATTCTTTTTCCAAGGGGGGTGGTGTAACGTCAGGCGTACCGCCTGCCACCCTCCGGCGTCCACCTCATCATCCCCAGCATCCGTATCCGGAGCCCCTGCACACGGGCCACCCGCCGACTCGCCGTCCCTACAGAAGGAGACAAAGGTACGAGAGGGAAGAGGGATGCAGCATGCCGCGCCCACGCGCGATCTCCACACACGAGGGGGAGGACTTCACCCCGTATTACGAGGGCGAGGAGCTCTCCGACACATACTGGGTCGAATCCCCAGCGATCACGAAGCCCTATACGTACTTCTCGTACATGTGGGATTAGAATAAGCACACTACTCATATATGTACATACACACCAACACACACCTAGATTTAAGTAAATATATGTATATATTTTATTCATGCACGGTTATGTTCCGTGCACTCGCGCGCACACTCGACGCTCGCGGCTCACGCTTAACGCGGGCCGCGCCCCACTCCGAACGGCCGCCCCACCACGAGGGCCGAGCGGCCGCCCTACTCCGACCGTCCGCCCCACCGCGAGGGCCCAGCGACTCGCGCGCCGCGCGACCCGAGGAGGTCGCGGACGCGAGATCCGAGAGTCAGTTCCAATCTCACCTCCGAACGGGAGAGTTGGTATCTCATCTCCGAACTGGAGAGTTCCAATCTCATCTCCGAACTGGAGAGTTCGTATCTCATCTCCGAACCGAGGAGTTCTAATCCAGCATCCGAACGATGCACTTCCGATCCGAGCAATAGGCTCATTCGCAACGAGCAATTAGCTCTAATGCATTCGTCTCTATCCATACTCCCATAGCGGAGTCCATTCGATACTTTATACTATTTCTAATTCTCATTGTAATCGCTAGTCAGTAACTTAGAACTTAGTCAAGTGTATTTAGTATAGTGAAATCATAGAATATAGTTTATTTTTACCAGATTCAAAGTATCTTTATTCGAGTCCAAATACAATTCCTTAATTCTACTCCACGGGTACGCTCGCGATTATCCTATTTCTATATCTCATCTGCGATAGTCTTGAGGCTCGACGACTAGAGCGAACCAGCGCTTAGTTGCTCCATCCTCACTTCTACCGTATACAGAATATCTTGCGCCCAGGTTGATCCCGGTAAGCTAGAGCGAACCAACGCTTAGCCGCGCCGTACTCGACCGAAGTTCAAGTATTCTCGACGAGCCTTGCACCTCCGACAAAGCGTACACGACGCGCGGGGAGGAGAGAGTTTATTCGTCGTCTCGCTCGGGAATACGTGGGTGATGCACCAGAATATTCAATTTCCTGCGTTCGAGTCCTGGTACCTGTGAAGGAGGTTTCCTTCGCCGCACGACCCGTACCTCCGTTCCAGCCGTACGCCGCCGCCATCCCGGTTGCGGATCCAAGGCGCTCCAGGTACCTAGAAAGAGAAATCAGACAGCGGAATCAAGCCTTCGCAAGGTAAGTTTAGTGTTAATTACCGTTTTATCGAGTCCGAAACGCCAACGAACCCGGTCCGGACGCAATTCGCGTTATTTTCGGGAACGGTTACGACTTTGTGCCACCGTTGCGAGCGCAACCGCACCTCGGGACGTGACATTTGTAACGCTTCTAAAAACGCGACGTCGCATCTCAATTCTATGTATCACGATAAGATATAATATTCATTGCGAAGTGTCATGTATACTTCGTATTCACTTCAAAAGATTGTAAAGGCGACACTTCCTTGGTAGGAAATAGCGTTTCCAGATATCTACGTATCGTAGCAATAGATTTCTAATTCATCTTAAAACGCGATATCGCATCTCATTACTATGTTTCGTGACAAGGTATAATATTCATTGCGAAGTGTCATGTATACCTTGTATTCACTTCAAATGTATGTAAACGCGACACTTCCTTGCTAGGATTTAACGTTTGCAGATGTGTACGTATCGAGGCAATGGGGTTCTAATGCTTCTTAAAACGCGGTATCGCATCTCATTTCTATGTTTCATGATAGATATAATATTCATTGCGAAATGTCATGTATACCTCATATTCACTTCAAAAGAGTGCAAATGCTACACTTCCGCGCTAGGAAAGGCGTTTGCAGATGTGTACGTATCGTAGCAATAGAGTTCTAATGCTTCTCAAAACGCGATATCGGATCTCATTTCTATGTCTCATGATAAGATATAATATTCACTGCGATGTGTCACTTATACCTCGCATACACTTCAAGTGAATGTAAATGCGACACTTCCTTGCTAGGAAATAGCGTTTGCAGATATGTACGTATCGAAGTACTAGCATCTCATTTCTGTGTTTCATGATAAGATGTAATATTCATTGCGAAGTGTTATGTATACCTCGTCTACACTTCAAAAGAATGCAAATGCCACACTTCTTGGCTAGGAAATTGCGTTTCTAGATGTCTACGCATCGAAGCAATAGATTTCTATCTCTTTATAAAACGCGATATCGCATATCAGTTCTAAGTCACATGATAAGATGTAATTTCAATGCAACGCGTTATGTATATCTTCTCTACACTTCAAATGAATGTAAATGCGTCACTTCCTTGCTACGGAATTTCGTTTCTATATCTGAAGGTTTAGAAGCAATAGAGTTCTAATGCTTCGTAAAACGCGGCTGCGCATCTTACTTCTATATTTCATGATAAGATGTAATATTCATAGCATCGCGTTATGTTTATCTGCTTCTGCACATGAATTGAGTGTGAACCCTACACTTTCTCGCCCGGGGATAGCGTTTCTAGATGTCCAGGTGCCGAAGCATTTAATTTGTCATGCTTCATGCACCTTAATATCGCATTTATAAACAGTTCAAAGTAAGTTAGAAGGTTGTAAAGCTCTATGCATCGCATTATGCTTATCTGCTTTTGTGCTTTATAATGCTCTGGGATGTGAGAAGGTCCTCAACCATCCTTAACCCCCTAAAGGGAAGTCAAAAGTCCAGCGGCCCTGCAGGTGGGCCATGGGAGCGCGGCGCGCGAGGCGCTACGCAATTTAAATGATCAGGAGGATCCCTTCAGGGACACCCAAGGGGGCGAGAAGAGGAAATCGCCGAAATCCACTGATCGATGGATCCGAACAATACCGAAGCCTACAGCCCACTCCACCAGGGAGCCCCGAGGAGGATGCAGGAGACCCGAGGACCACCAGCGAATTCAAGGAACCTGAAGAAGACTTGTATATTGACCTGAATAGACCTTGTATATTGTATCTTATATCGTGAAGCGAGTTATGATACCCGGTAATTTGCGGCGTGTTGCGTAGTTTCCCGTAGCCCTTGTTAGTTAAACCCACGTCGAGACCATAAATAAACATGCCGTGACTTCAGTATCTCGCGACCTGAGTGTGTGTACTTGGCTAGGCGTAGTCGAGAAGAGGAGCATTTCGAAGTTTCAAGGGTTGTTCCGCCCCAGGGTTCCCGGGGTCGTGTAGTCTATCCCTTTGCTACTTTCTGAGCAGCTCGCGCCCAAGAAAAGTTGTACGTGAGCGGATACCTTGGAACGATAGATCGCTTTAGATTAAAGTACGTTTTACACCTTAAAGCATTTAGATAATTAACCCCTTCGAGTTTCCCTGACTTACTATATATAGGTTTCCGTCACAACTAATAGGAACCATCACTTTACATAGATATATAGAACACACACAGTTTTAAACGTAGAATTGAGAATTTGAGAACTTACTTTGTAACGTTAGTAGTGAGGAATTCCATCGGATTTCATAGAAATTCAGAACTTACTTGCTATGAAACATAGGCAGATAAGGGCCATCGCGTTGCTTAGAACTTTAGAACTTGCTTACTTCAACAAAGATTTCTATTGGCTTCGTCCGTTCTTTTAGAAGAGTTTTTGATAAACCACATACTTTTCACGCTTCTGATATCTTTGAAAGTTCGCGAGATGTAATCGTTTAAGTTTTAAAATGATTACTTAGTGTGGATTATTATTTAGTAACTCGCTCATAAACGAGTCTGCATAGGATTTAATCCATAAGTTTTTAAGCCTGGAATTTATGCAGTTATTTGTTATTCACTTATTGCTGAAACGACAAAGATTCTGACCACTTCAAAATGGTTGACTTTCATCAATTTTCTTAAAAATTGAAATACTGCCCAACTGCTTGCATTAAAGACTGTAATTAAAGCTTTCGAAACATTTTACCTCTTATAGATGAATTCTGGAATTGAAATTGAATGTTTGACTTTTCTAACTTCTGCTTAGATATCTTTCTATTGGAATCTTCAAGTATTTTTCATATTCGTAATTATTAAAAATGTTTTACTTGATTCTTTAATTTAATATTTAGAATTTTCTGAGAAATATTTTTTATCGTAATGAACTATATAATTGCAATTCTAATTCTTTATGAAATAATAATAACAGAAAGGTATGTATCCATTCGTGTAGATTTGTAAAGAGTATTTAATCTTATTATCTAAAATGAAACATTGAGATCTGTTTACAATCTAATGGAATTTAATTACCTTTTGATTCAAATTCACAATGATAATCTTCCATAGTTCAACAATTTTGTGAGCTGTCCTCAGGTATCCGCAGCTCAGTACTTATAAGATGAACGACACAAAGAACAGCCTAACCAAACGTATTCGAACCGATTTTTCAATACTAATCTTATCATGTTTAACTTATGCTGCAAACTATTGAAATGCCCTTCGAAAAGTGTTTATTCACAGTGAAGTAAACGGTAAGTATTACGCCTTCCACCACTGTTTACAATACGTATGTTTCATTTACTATCAAAACCGTGAGTATTATCGCCTTTCTTTACTTTTTGTAACCTTCAATGCCTTCATGTTACAGATCGTTAAACTTGCATTAAAATGCTCTATCGTATTACGGAAGAATAGACATACCAATTCATTTTAAAAAATGAAGGTAACCTTCATAGGTCCAACATAACTCCACTTACAAAAAAAACTATTTTCATCAACGGATGGCCCCTTTGTACTGTGCAATTTTATATTAGCAAAAACTTCTATGAAACTTATAGTTTCGTGGATATCTGAGGTGCTAATTATTACTGCCCCACCCTGTATATTGTTATGGATGTGTCCAACAAGGCAACGATGAACAGAGTTAAATTTAATATTATGATGTTTATTATTTTACTTATAGTATATTTGTTTTTCTGGAATTTTGCCAAAAAACAATGTTTACGATGTCGACAGATGAATATATTTGCCTTAGAATTACAAGAGCCAACAATTTCGAAAGTAGAATATTACTTTACTTCGCTAACCGAATCATTGCAAACGTTAAGTAAAGTACGTGCCTTTCAAAACAGTCAGATGCAAATTACGATACAACGTTTCCAAGAAATGGTACGTGCCACTATTTTTTAATTTCCGTTTATTTAATCAAAGGAAATTTAATTGAAATATCCGCAAAATTTGAGGACAAAAAGTTATTGTAATTTTACGCAACATATATGATGGTGATAAAGGATAAGTATACGGAACTGAAAATGGAAAGTAGCGAGCAGAAAAAGAAACTGATGGAGCTACAAAGTAGATTGATACATCCGTCAAATGATGATTCTAGGTTAATAAAATCTGTTAATCAAAGAACTATTGCAAAAACCAAGTATAATCAATATTACTTCTGCTCAAAGGCTATAATAGAATTGGACCGAAATGGGTACAAAACAGGCAATTATATCTATACGTTCTATTCTATGCAAAGGCAAATATTTCAAAGAGAAAAGATGTGTTACTTACAAATTACTTATGTTCCTAGATATCTCACTAATTCAGGCTTCTTGTCTTGCAGAACTAATCATTCATTTAACATGTAAAGGGGTCCAAAAATAGTAAAAGATTTTTATATTTCATAGCCTCACTTGATACGTCGATTGGATCACGTAAAATATCGGACATTAATTGCATCTACATCTTCAGACCTTAAATATATAATTGCAACAACATATTTAATAGCGTTTTAATAACATTTTTCTAATTGTTTATATCTATGTCTAATAAATATATATTAATCGAATAAGTTGCTTTACCAAAGAATAAAAGTATCTGAGGCTTACAAATCGGAGCATTACATAACAAACGTGCATCACATATATAATATTACATGTAATAAAAGATGAAGACCAAAAAGATCGTACATAAGTTGAATCCACAATGCGGTCATAGAGATACAGAAACGGCAAAAATTCCAAACAATAATTTAAAAAATTCAAAAAGGGGGGAGTGAAAATCCATCTCCTTGACGATGATAAGGAACAAGTCTGCCTCATGCACTACAATATCCCAAACAGCCAGCGATTGACACGCCAATGACAACGGATGGAACGAATTCCGTGATAGAACTGTGCTAACAAAGTGCTCCTACTCAGCTTTCGAAATGGCATACTGTTAGTACTGGGGCGGCATTCGTATCACGGCACTATTAAAGCACCGAGATATAGCACACGGGCAACACGGCCGTGACAATGACACTATCAGCTCACCATAGCTACACGCGTGGTTGTGGCGTAGGCTGACATTTACTAATGGGGAAGCTGTTTCCATAAAAATTATAAGCAAATATGAAAAATAACTAAACTGTGCAATTTATTTATTTTGATTCCAAAATAGATACACCGGCACAAAACAAAGATATAAGAACTCGATTTTATTATTTTCTATAAACTAGCTTGATAGGGCGATTTTTTCCATAAAGTCGATAATTACTTTGTCATAAAAATATACACACTTATTTTATATATATTTTCTTCAATTTATTGTTGCAAATTCATGCAATTGAGGGTTACATTAAATACGATGACAGCATGTTATTTCAAAAATTACACAAAGCGAAGTTAGGCACGCAACAGCATGAATTTTTATTTTATAAGTAATATTTTTTTTATAAATAATATTTTTAGTCTATGATGGATTGAAAGAAATATATACGACTCGCTCAATAACTATAAATAAAGGAAAACGACCATCAAAATGTCTATCAATACTCATATGCTGAACATCTACTGACATCTAACGGTTCTAATTTGTATGAAAGCACAGGTTCCCCATTGCCAAATGTGATCCTGCGTCATTGCTGAGGAGATTCATGAATGGAGCGATAATACGCCTGTCACCATGGTGCTGGTGCTGCGCGATTCGCTTGTCTAGAACGTGCTGGTAACACGTTCTGGCATTTTAGTTAACGAATCCGGTCACAGATGACTACGAATCAGTTGACACTCCTCGGAAGTGGCAATATAGTGCCGGCATGGTGTCGCTACCATCTTGCCGTTTGTTATCTGGGATGCTTTTTAGTGCATTATTCGGAATTGAATTTGAACACATAGCTACTTAATCGCAAATTCGTATGTACTGTGACGTGGTGACGTCACAAGGCTCGCTCACCCCCCCCCCCCCTGCTTCGGTTAGACTAGCTTCGCAGATCACCACCCATACGAGAAGCGCGACACGGACCATTGCGATAGCTGTATTTGCGAGGATCGTGAAATACACGATGGTAGAACCTTCCCCCCCCCCCCGTTCGTTTCTCTCTCTCCGTTCGACGGATAAGACTGGCGAGCTGATGGAAGAAGCGACCCATAAGACGCCTCTTCGGCGGATAATAAGACCGCACGTTCGCGGAAGGGCTGTGCGCCGAGGTAGCGTGACGGGCTCGACGGTGGAGGAGTCGGGAAGTGAACAAGAAGAGACCCTGAAGCCCGAAGGATACGATCCAGAGCTCTGCAACGATAAGACCGCTGCCATAGTCTATGGAGACAAACAGGATGGTTCTCGGGTGTGAGAAGGACCTCTACCCCTCCCCTGAGCCCATGGAGAGGAAAACTCAAGATGCGCAGCGGAATTGCAGGTGAGCCGTGGAAAGCGCGGTGCGCGACACGCGCCGCAGTTCAAATAATCCGGAGGACCCCCTCTAGACACACCAGAGGGGGCGATCAGGGAAGATCGCCGAAATCCACCGATCGATGCCCCGAACAATACCGAAGCGTATGGCCCTACCCCATCAAGGAGCCCTAAGGAGGATCTAAGGGGATCCGAAGACCCCCAGCAAACCTATATAATGAGCTAGCCAGCACGAAGACAGCCTCTTATTCTTCTGAACGACTTAGCGACTACTTAGCGAGCAACCGAGCAAGCGATTATACGGAGCGATTCGGAGGAGAGAGAGAGAGAGAGAGAGGTAGACGGACTGAACGAGATCCATACTTGTTGGAAACGAGAACGTGAGTCCTTATACGCTAAAGCGTCCCATTTGTTTCCTGCCGCAATTGTGATATCGCGTATTGTAATTTGTATTGTATATCGGGTGGTGATCCCCGGTCTTTCGCAGCGTGTCGTATACCCTTTTGTAATATCGCGTCGAGGCAATCTAGAAAGAAGCCGTGAGTTCAGTATCCCGCGACCCTAATTTGCGCACTCGGCTAGAAGCAGTCGAGCGAAAGAGTATTTCGAAATTCTTGCATCTTGCACCGGGTTTCCCCGGGTTGCGTGGTTTATTAGTTTTTGCTACTTCTTGAGTAGCTGGCGCCCAAAAAGCTCCAGCCTCGCAGCTTCGAAATACATGCTGGATAAGAAATTTATTGTTCTGTACTTCGCGCTGCCGAAGCACGCGGATATTTTGTACCCCGATATAACCCCGGACTAAACTTCTGGATACCCCGTTATTATTGGTTCTATATACCCTTTTCTTGGGGATTGTAACGGGAAAACCCGTCACAGTACATAATTATACATGACTGCATAAAAAGGATGTCATATACTTTTATAATCAATGCGATATAAGAATATAAAGCGATGAACTATCCACTCCCATCAGGAGTAAAAACAATGTTTGGTACGCAAAGTTCATTGCAAGATATAATCAAGCAGTTAATATATCAAATCACAGCACACAATAAATCACTGAATGTATAATGATATGAATAGTAAGAAAAACATATTTACCTGTTAGATGTTTATAAATTCAAATTTAAAAGTCCAAGTCACATTTAATATATTATTGTTTAACAAGGTGATTTAATGTTGTTTCAAATAGGCGTGCAGAACTAGCTCGTACTTCTGTCAATGTAATTTCATTCGAAAAATACAAAGGATAAGAGGAAATATTCTCCAATATATAACATATATAAATCAACGAATGCAAGAGAGAACACTCGATCTCGGTGTAACGAGACCGGGTCGTCGTCCTGCAGTAATCGTATAACGCCTGTTCCGAGATGGTGTAGAGAGTGAATGTGGAGGGTGAAAAGCATAAAATAACAACAATGTAACTAAAGAGAAAGAGAAAGAGAATATGTGGAAGCATTGCATTTATTAAGAGGAAATCCTAGAAATATCAAACAACAGATTATATACCATACTGTAAGGCTAAGGTACAACGAAATAGACGATATCGTGAGAGAAACTAAAAAAATCGAGAAACTTAAAAAGAAAATAATAATTTAGATTGAGCGAATCAATATCACTGATCCCGGCAAGCTTAATGGAAAACGCATAACGATGAATCGGTTAGAGTATAAGATAGATGTTGGTCGCGGTTTGAGTGGCCCTGGGAATCCTTTGCCCGCATCAGGGCAGGCAGTAGGATGGTGGAGAGCCTGCCCTCCTGTTGCTTGGATCTATAGAATTCACATTCTATTGTAGAGTAGAAGCAGATAATTATAATGCTTTTCATAGAAGATTACAGCTTACTTAATTCGAAACGTTGAAATGAGATGAGTCATGGCATTGTATAATGCATTAGTACTCTATTGTCTCGACATGTAGACACTACGAAGGGCAATCCTGTTGCATGGAGCTGTAGAATTTACATTCTTATGAAGTTTTAAAGCAGAAAAGCATAGAGCTATGCATAAGAGATTACAGCATTCTTACTTTGAAACAATGAAATGGGATGCGCCAGCGCATTGCATGGAGAATTCTAGCTCGATTGCTTTAACAGACAGACACTACGGAGCGCCATGCCGTTGCATGGAATTATATAGTTCACATTCTATTGAAGACCTCTATCAGTTAAGCACAATGCTATGGATATATGATTACAGATACTTTGCATTGAAACGTTGAAATGAGATGCGACATCGAGCTGATTGAAGTATTAGAAATGTCTTGCTTGGACACGCAGAGATCTGGAAACGATATTCTGTTGCAAGTAAGTATAGGATTCACATGCTTCTAAGTTCTAGATGCAGACAAATGTAACATATTGCATAGAACATTGCAAATTACCATGAATCATTGAAATGACTTGCGACATCGTGTTGAATGAAGCAATAGAACTCTATTGCTCCGATAAGTAAACAAATGGAAACGCTATTTCCGAGCAAGGAAGTGTGGCATTTACATACTTTTGGAGTGTAGACGAGGTATACATAACAATTCGCAATGAATATTACAAATTATCATGAAACATAGAAATAGGATGCCATGTCGCGTTTTAAGAAGAAATAGAACTCTCTTGCTTCGATACGTAGACATCTCGATACGCTATTTCCCAGCAAGGAAGTGTGGCATTTACTTTCATTCGGAGTATAGACGAGGTATACATAACACTTCGCAATGAATATTATATCTTAGCATGAAACATAGAAATGAGATGCGATATCGCATTTTAAGAAGCATTGGAACACTAATGCTTCGATACGTAGACTTCGCGAATCGCTATTTCCTAGTACAGAAGTGCGGCATTTACGTTCTGTCGAAGTGCAGTCGAGGTATATATAAAACTTCGCAATGAATATTATATCTTATCACGAAACATAGAAGTGCGATGCGATGTCGCGTTCTAAGAAGCATTAGAACTCCATTGCTTCGAAACGTGGACATCTGGAAACGCATTTCCTAGCAAGGAAGTGTGGCATTTACATTCTCTTGAAGTGAGTACGAGGTATACATGACATTTCGCAATGAATATTATATCTTATCATGAAACATAGAAATTAAATGCGATACCGCGTTTTAAGAATCGTTAGAACTCTATTGCTACGACACGTAGACATCTGCAAACGCTATTTCCTAGCATGGAAGTGTCGCATTTACATTCTTTTGAAGTGAATTCGAGGCATACATGACACTTCGCAATGAATATTATATCTTACCATGAAACATAGAAATGGGACGCAATATCGCGTTTTAAGAAGCATTAGATCTGTACTGCCTCGATACGTAGACACCTGCAAACGCCATTCCCTAGCATGGAAGTGTCGCGTTTACATTCTTCCGTTGTGAATACGAGGTATACATGACACTTCGCAATGAATATTATATCTCATCACGAAACATAGAAATGAGATGCGATATCTCGTTTTAAGAAGTATTAGGACTCTATTGCTACGATACGTAGACATCTGCAAACGCTACTTCTAAGCAAGGAATAGTCGCATTTACATTCTTTGAAGTGAATGCGATGTATACATGACACTTCGCAATGAATATTATATCTTATCACGAAACATAGAAACGAAATGCGACATCTCCTCTGAAGAAGCATTAGGACTCCATTGCTACGATACATAGACTTCTGCCAAAGCTATTTCCTAGAACGGAAACGTCGTATTTACTTTCTTTTGAAGTGAATACGAGGTATACACGACACTTCCCAAGAATATTATACCCTATCACGAAACATAGAAATGAGATGCAATGTCGCGATTTCAGTAGCATTAGGACACTATTGCTACGATACATAGACATCTGCAAACGCTATTTCCTAGCAAGGAATAGTCGCATTTACATTCTTTTGAAGTGAATACGAGGTATACATGACACTTCCCATGAATATTATACCTTATCACGAAACATAGAAATGAGATTTCATATCGCGATTTAGGTAGCATTAGAACTCTATTGCAACGATACGTAGACATCTGCAAACGCTATTTCCTAGCAAGCAAGTGTCGCATTTACATTCTTTTGAAGTGAGTACGACTTATACATAACACTCCGCAATGAATATTATATCTTATCACGAAACATAGAAGTGAAATGCGACATCTAGTTTTAAGAAGCATTAGGACTCTATTGCTACGATACGTAGACATCTGCAAACGCTATTTCCTAGCAAGGAAAAGTCGCATTTACATTCTTTTGAAGTGAGTACGACTTATACATAACACTCCGCAATGAATATTATATCTTATCACGAAACATATAAGTGAAATGCGACATCTCGTTTTAAGAAGTATTAGATCTCCATTGCTACAATACGTAGACATCTGCAAACGCTATTTCCTAGCAAGGAATAGTCGCATTTACATTCTTTGAAGTGAATACGAGGTATACATGGCACATCGCAATGAATATTATATCTTATCACGAAACATAGAAATGAAATGCTATATCGCGTTTTAAGAAGCATTAGAACTATATTGCTACGATACGTAGACATCTGCAAACGCTGTTTCCTACCAAGCAAGTGTCGCATTTACATTCTTTTGAAGTGAGTGCGAGGTATACATAACACTTCGCAATGAATATTATATCTTATCACGAAACACAGAAATGAAATGCGACATCTCGTTTTAAGAAGCATTAGGACTCTATTGCTACGATACGTAGACATCTGCAACCGCTAATTCCTAGCATGGAAGTGTCGCATTTACATTCATTTGAAGTGAATACGAGGTATACATGACACTCCACAATGAATATTATATCTTATCACGGAACATAGAAATGAAATGCTATATCGCGTTTTAAGAAGCATTAGAACTATATTGCTACGATGCGTAGACATCTGCAAACGCTGTTTCCTAGCAAGCAAGTGTCGCATTTACATTCTTTTGAAGTGAGTGCGAGGTATACATAACACTTCGCAATGAATATTATATCTTATCACGAAACACAGAAATGAAATGCGACATCTCGTTTTAAGAAGCATTAGGACTCTATTGCTACGATACGTAGAAATCTGCAAACGCTACTTCTAAGCAAGGAATAGTCGCATTTACATTCTTTGAAGTGAATACGATGTATACATGACACTTCGCAATGAATATTATATATTATCATGAAACATAGTTGTGAGATGCGATATCGCGTTTTAAGAAGCATTAGAACTCTGTTGTCTCGATACGTAAAAATCTGCAAACGCTACTACCTAGCATGGAAGTGTCGCTTTTACATTCTTCTGTTGTGAATACGAGGTATACAGGACACATCGCAATGAATATTATATCTTATCATGAAACATAGAAATGAGATGCTATATCGCGTTTTAAGAAGCATTAGAACTATATTGCTACGATACGTAGACATCTGCAAACGCTGTTTCCTAGCAAGCAAGTGTCGCATTTACATTCTTTTGAAGTGAGTGCGAGGTATACATAACACTTCGCAATGAATATTATATCTTATCACGAAACACAGAAATGAAATGCGACATCTCGTTTTAAGAAGCATTAGGACTCTATTGCTACGATACGTAGAAATCTGCAAACGCTACTTCTAAGCAAGGAATAGTCGCATTTACATTCTTTGAAGTGAATACGATGTATACATGACACTTCGCAATGAATATTATATGTTATCATGAAACATAGTTGTGAGATGCGATATCGCGTTTTAAGAAGCATTAGAACTCTATTGCTACGATACGTAGACATCTGCAAACGCTATTTCCTAGCAAGCAAGTGTCGCATTTACATTCTTCTGAAGTGAGTGCGAGGTATACATAACACTTCGCAATGAATATTATATCTTATAACGAAACACAGACATGAAATGCGACATCTCCTCTGAAGAAGCATTAGGACTCCATTGCTACTATACATAGACATCTGCAAACGCTATTTCGTAGCAAGGAATAGTCGCATTTACATTCGTTTGAAGTGAGTACGAGGTATACATGACACTTCGCAATGAATATTATATCTTATCATGAAGCATAGAAATGAGATGCGATATCGCGTTTTGAGAAGCATTGGAACACTATTGCTATGTAACGTAGACATCTGCAAGCGCTATTTCCTAGCAAGGAAGATACGCATTTACATTCTTTTGAAGTGAATACGAGGTATACATGACACTTCGCAATGAACATTATATCTTATCATGTAACATATAAGTGAGATGCGATATCGCGTCTTAAGAAGCATTAGAACCCTATTGCCTCGATGTGGAGATATCTGCAAACGCTATTTCGTAGCATGGAAGTGTCGCATTTACATTCTTTTGAAGTGAATTCGAGGTGTACATGACACTTCGGAATGAATATTATATCTTATCACGAAACATACAAATGAGATGCGATATCGCGATTTAAGTAGCATTAGAACTCTATTGTTACGATACGTAGACATCTGCAAACGCTATTTCCTAGCAAGCAGTAGTCACATTTACATTCTTTTGTAGTGAATACGAGGTATACATGACACTTCGCAATGAATATTATATCATATAATGGAACATATAAATTAGATGCGATATCGCGTTTTAAGAAGCGTTAGAAGTCTATGGCCTCGATGCGGAGACTTCTGCAAACTCCATTTCCTAGCATGGAAGTGTCGCACTTACAATTTTTCGAAGTGAATACGAGGTAGACATGACATTTCGCAATGAATATTATATCTTATCACGAAACATATAAGTGGGATGTGTAACGTCAGGCGTACCGCCTGCCACCCTCCGACGCCCACCTCATCATCCCCAGCATCCGCATCCGGAGCCCCTGCACACGGGCCACCCGCCGACTCGCCGTCCCTACAGAAGGAGACAAAGATACGAGAGGGAAGAGGGATGCAGCATGCCGCGCCCACGCGCGATCTCCACACACGAGGGGGAGGACTTCACCCCGTATTACGAGGGCGAGGAGCTCTCCGACACATACTGGGTCGAATCCCCAGCGATCACGAAGCCCTATACGTACTTCTCGTACATGTGGGATTAGAATAAGCACACTACTCATACATGTACATACACACCAACACACACCTAGATTTAAGTAAATATATGTATATATTTTATTCATGCACGGTTATGTTCCGTGCACTCGCGCGCACACTCGACGCTCGCGGCTCACGCTTAACGCGGGCCGCGCCCCACTCCGAACGGCCGCCCCACCACGAGGGCCGAGCGGCCGCCCTACTCCGACCGTCCGCCCCACCGCGAGGGCCCAGCGACTCGCGCGCCGCGCGACCCGAGGAGGTCGCGGACGCGAGATCCGAGAGTCAGTTCGCGTCTCATCTCCGAACCGGAGAGTTCTCAACTCATCTCCGAACTGGAGAGTTCCAATCTCGCCTCCGAACCGAGGAGTTCTAATCCAGCATCCGAACGATGCACTTCCGAGCAATAGGCTCATTCGCAACGAGCAATTAGCTCTAATGCATTCGTCTCTATCCATACTCCCATAGCGGAGTCCATTCAATACTTTATACTATTTCTAATTCTCATTGTAACCGCTAGTCAGTAACTTAGAATTTAGTCAAGTGTATCTAGTATAGTGAAATCGTAGAATATAGTATATTTTTACCAGATTCAAAGTATCTTTATTCAAGTTCGAATACAATTCCTTAATTCTACTCCACGGGTACGCTCGCGATTATTCTATTTCTATATCTCATCTGCGATAGTCTTGAGGCTCGACGACTAGAGCGAACCAGCGCTTAGTTGCTCCATCCTCACTTCTACCGTGTACAGAATATCTTGCGCCCAGGTTGATCCCGGTAAGCTAGAGCGAACCAACGCTTAGCCGCGCCGTACTCGACCGAAGTTCAAGTATTCTCGACGAGCCTTGCACCTCCGACAAAGCGTACACGACGCGCGGGGAGGAGAGAGTTCATTCGTCGTCTCGCTCGGGAATACGTGGGTGATGCACCAGAATACTCCATTTCCTACGTTCGAGTCCTGGTTCCTGTGAAGGAGGTTTCCTTCGCCGCACGACCCGTACCTCCGTTCCAGCCGTACGCCGCCGCCATCCCGGTTGCGGATCCAAGGCGCTCCAGGTACCTGGAAAGAGAAATCAGACAGCGGAATCAAGCCTTCGCAAGGTAAGTTTAATGTTAGTTACCGTTTTATCGAGTCCGAAACGCCAACGAACCCGGTCCGGACGCAATTCGCGTTATTTTCGGGAACGGTTACGACTTTGTGCCACCGTTGCGAGCGCAACCGCACCTCGGGACGTGACACGAAAGTTATTTTTGGTGACAGCGGTGGGATAGCCACGCGTTTCCTCCGGAAATTCCGCCGAAAGGAACCGCGAAACTAGATATGGCAACCCGGACTCCGACAAAAACGCGCCAGCAGACACAGCGAGCCGCCGCGATGGCCGATTCCGAACGCGAAAAACGCACTAGCAGAACGCTCGACTTCCAAGACGCTATCTCCGAGCCTCTTCCTAGTACCGCGCAACAAATACTTCCGCGAAAAATACGAAAGCGACCGATCCGAGTAATGCCGCGTTGCTCCAGCAAATAGAAATTTTACGTCGTGAATTAGAATCTATTCGCAGAACGCCTGATTTAACGCGCGACGATACCGTTTCGCTGGATATTCCTCGGGGAAATCCGCTTTCCGCACATAATTCGAGCTCTGATTTCAATACAAATAGTTCGCAACACGACGAGCTATCGCTTAAGCAGGCCCTCGAAGCCGTGCCGACATTCGATGGTCAGAACATTCCTATTCTTCAGTTTACCCGAGCGTGTAAACGCGCTTATGAGCTTATCCCTAATGGGTGCGAGCGAACTTTCACACGCCTGCTTAAGGGAAAACTCAAGGGTCGTGCCTACGCCGCGCTAGAAGACGAGCCGTGTTACACAATACTCGAATTAACGGACGTTCTTCGCAGCACATTTTGCTCCGTAAAATCAGCTCATCATTATCGGGGTGAACTTGCCAATATATTTATGCGCGCGAACGAGCACATTCTAGATTACATCGGTCGAGTAAAAGATCTTAGAACCGCTATAATTGATTGCGAAAGGCTTGCTCGACGAGACACACCGGAATCGCTCGATGACGTAGACGCGCTCACATTACAATGTTTTAAAGACGGTCTCATTCCAGAAATTCGGATGCAAATGACGGTAAATTCATTCGGTACATTGCGAGAAACGTTCGCTCGAGCGCGAGAGCTCTATCAAATGCACGAACGTGATTGCAACCGGCTAGGTAGATCGCGTGTCGCGCGACCAGAATCGCGCGAAAAACCAGCCGAAATTATTTGCCGAAAATGTAATAATATCGGACATTACGCGACCGAGTGTCGGCTCAGACCGCCATCGCCGTACCGACCGCAGGAATACTCGCGATCCAGGGACGTACCGCCTCCTACTCGAGGCCCCGCGTACGAACAACCGAGACAAATCGTAGCCAGGGACGCGCCCAAATTTTGTCGTTATTGCAAGACCCCGGGGCACGAAATAGGCGAGTGCCGAAAAAGGCAGTACAACAACGCGGTAAATAAAAATTCGGGAAACGACAATGGCCTCCGCACCCGCCGCGAGACAGGTGGCGAGGCCGCGCACCAAGTCCGTCCTCTCGCCGCGAACAACTCCAACGCGGAAATCGACGAAACGCCGCGATAAACATAACCGGAAAAACTAGCACGCCAAACGTAATTCTAAAATCCGATCTTCTAATTTCACCAACTCGCTTCATGGTGGACACTGGGGCGGAAATAAATATTATAAAACGTTCGGCTCTAAAAGCATCCGCGCGAATCGATAAGTCCGAGATCGTAATAATAACAGGGGTAACCGATGGCAAAACCGCAACCTTAGGGACGGTGAATCTTGTCATTTTCGGTCGCGTCGTTCCTTTTAATGTGGTCGAGGATGATTTTCCCCTTAAACCAAGCGGGATCCTCGGCTCCGGGTTCTGTATGGACGCAGAAATCTCTTTTCCAAATAAAATAATCAAATGGAATGGTAAGAGAATTCCTTTCGAAGACGATATCGAAGCACTCGAGGAACCGTCACCGGACTCGAAAATAAAGCCTCTCCTATCGCCGAAACGTAAACAAGCGTCGCGCACGGAATCTATTCCCCCTCCGCCGCCGCGCCCGCCGCGTAAATCATCGCCTCCGCTGAAACGCGATGCAGCAACGAAATCGAAGCTTCGAACGCAAGACAAAGCAGCTTCTCCGAAGTCAGGAGACCGTATCTCCATTCCGCCGAGATCAAATATCGGTATCAAGGTCCGCGTAGTTAATTCGAACCTCGCGGAAGGTATAATTCCTCGTATCGATCTTGCGCCGGGCATATTTTTCGGAAACGCTCTCGTCAGAGTAATTCGGGGCAAAGCGGTAACTCGAATAATTAATTCATCCGACCGCGCCGTCGAAATCGCGTTACCAGAGATCATACTCGAGCCCGCGCAAATCATGACTCCCCTCCACGAGGAGGATAGTCCGTCGCTGTATCCGGTTTTTTCTAAATCTACTAAATCTAACGTATCCGCCGTACCGATCGGCTCATCCCAAAAAGGGAAAACTTCTATTTCTTTCTCGAATCAGACACCATATTCGACAATCGAAACTCCTCCTTCGCGTTGCAAAATCGCGAATACTCAGCAAATCTCCTATGCTCAGGCGGTTAAAAATAATGTACAACAGGCGCCGTTAAAACCAACATCGAAATCCGCCAACCTTTCGAAATCTCGCTTAGATCGAATTCTTAGTCTCCTCCGTCTCGACCACCTCAACGCAGAGGAAAGAGAGCACGTCGTCCGTCTCGTTCAAAGCACGCAGGAGCTTTTTCACATTGAGGGGGATAAATTAGGGCATACGTCAGCAACCACGCACAAGATTCCAACCGTCGACGACCGCCCCGTCAATGTGAAACAATACCGTTTCCCACCAGCTCATAAGGAGGAGATTCGACGACAAGTCGACAAATTTTTACAAAATGGTGTCATCTCTCCGTCCAAATCGCCATATAATTCGCCATTGTGGGTCGTCCCCAAGAAACCCGACTCTTTGGGCAACAAGCAATGGCGCGTCGTCATCGACTACCGCGCACTCAATGAGAAATCTGTCGCCGATGCCTATCCCCTCCCTTGCATTACCGAGATACTTGATCAGCTCGGGAGTGCGAAGTATTTTAGTACATTCGATCTCGCGAGCGGATTTCACCAGATCCCAATGGAGCCCGCCGATGCTCCCAAAACCGCTTTTTCGACGCCTCACGGGCATTATGAATTTAAAAGAATGCCATTCGGATTAAAAAATGCGCCAGCGACGTTCCAACGACTTATGGACAATGTCCTGTCCGGTCTCCAGGGGAACGAAATTTTCGTCTATTTGGACGACATTGTTATCTACGCTAGCTCTCTTCAAGAACATCGACTTAAATTCGATAAATTAACTCAACGGCTCAAAGAAGCTAATTTAGTATTGCAGCCGGATAAGTGCGAATTCTTGAGGAGAGAAGTAAGCTATTTGGGTCATATTATCAGTGAGCACGGTGTAAAACCTGACCCTGCGAAAATTAGCGCCGTCAAAAATTTTCCGCGCCCGCGCAACGCGAAACAGATCAAACAATTCCTCGGGCTCGCGGGATACTACAGGCGGTTCATCGCAAATTTTTCCAATATTGCTAAGCCTCTAACGAATTTGTTAAAAAAGGACGCGCCCTTTGTATGGCGTAACGAGCATGAGAATTCATTCGTCAAACTCCGAGATTGCCTATGCGAAGCGCCTATCTTGCAGTACCCCAACTTTAAACAACCATTCGTGATAACGACCGACGCGTCCGCCGAAGCTATTGGTGCTATCTTGAGTCAAGGACCAATAGGCCGCGACTTGCCAATCGCGTACACGTCGCGACTGTTAAACGCTGCGGAGAAAAACTACTCCACGATCGAGAAGGAGTGTCTGGCGATTGTCTACGCCGTCCATTACTTTCGTCCATACATATACGGTAATCAATTCAAACTCGTTACCGACCATCGACCGTTAGTGTGGATGAATTCGGTCAAGGACCCGTCAAGTAGACTCGTACGGTGGAGGCTTAAGTTAGCAGAATTTGACTACGAGATGGTCTATAAAAGTGGAAAAACGAACCTTAATGCGGACGCATTGTCGCGGAATCCCGCTCAAATTTTTCCGCTCTCGTATTCAGAAAACTCGGAGGACGACATCTTCGATGTGCCTCCGGAAACCCGTAAAAAGTATACCACACTAGCGCCTCCTCCTACTCCGGTAACATCAGAACCTGAATTACCGACTCCAGGCACGTCCTTCCGTACCAACACAGCACCACCTCCGCAAGTCGCCAGCGACAGCACCGACTTTTATACTCCTGCTCCAAATGAATTTATCCGACGCGAACCTCTATTTAATTTCAGCCGTGACGCATTATCAACGCGACGAGACAATGTAGTTGTCTTCGTCACGCAATCTGGGCACCCCTATGACACGGGCGCCAAAGATCTAGCGAACGCTGAAAAATTCCTTCTAAACAAAAATCACGTCCTTACCAAAGCCAAAGTCATAAAAATCGGAAACGAATTCCAAATCCAGCTTCCAATCATCGAACATTCCACCAGATCAATCAATTTCCAGACCGTAATAGAAACATTCAGATCCTTGTGCGACGTTGTAAACGAATTACAATTACAAACATTTAGTATCGCACAAACCTATCTAGACTCCGTATCCTGGTCCCGAATCCAGAAAATCCTTCAGGACCTGTTTTATGAAACAACTGTCCAGATTACGGTCTGCCAGGGCCTCATTAAAACCCCTTCGGTCGAAGAGCGACTGAAAATAATAAGAGAAAACCACGACTCCCCTGTGGGAGGTCACAAAGGGGTTAATAAAACTTATTCTCGCATCAGACAACAATACTTTTGGCCAAACATGAAAACACAAATACAAGAATACATTGGCAAATGTAAAAGTTGTCAGACAGAGAAACTGGTCCGGGTAAAGACCAGACAGCCTCTCACTTTAACCGACACCCCTGGCAGGGCATTCGATAAGATTTCAATGGACGTAATGGGTCCTCTTCCCGAAACTTCCGACGGTTATACAAGTATCCTCACGATCCAAGATCTCCTCACTAAATACTCAGTCGCAGTTCCTCTCAAAACCACCACCGCAGTAGACATTGCCGAAGCTTTAATAAAAGAATTCATTTGTAAATTCGGATGCCCGAAAGGCATACTCACGGACCAAGGTTCGAACTTTATAAACAGCTTGATTAAAGCCATAGCAATCAAATTCCGTATTAAGCAATACAAGTCCACTGCGTTCCATCCACAGACAAACGGGTCCGTTGAACGATCTCACCACGTCCTGGCCGAATATCTGAAGCATTACATAGAGTCGAGTAACGATTGGGTGAATTGGTTACCGTACGCAATGTTTTCATACAACACCAGTGTGCACGAGGGTACATTATACACCCCACACGAACTAGTGTTCGGCAGGATAGCTAGGACGCCGTCAGCCACTCCTTTTCAGGACAGCTCTGATAACGAAACTTATAGCGACTATCTTATACAACTTCAGGAGAAAATCTCGAAATCTCAGGATTTGGCTAAAGCCAATCTAGACAATGCGAAACGCCGTTCTAAATATTATTATGACCGAAATCTCAATGTCCAAAACTTCGAGGTAGGCCAATGGGTCTATCTTTTAAAAGAGCCGAACAAACATAAGTTCCAGGCACAGTATTCTGGACCGTACCGTATCCTCGAAATTTTGGGCAACTGTAATGTTAAGCTAAATGTAAAAGGGCGCCATAAAATTGTTCATACGAACAAAATCAAAATTTGTAAACGAATGCATAGTATGCAGAGTGTGGATGCTAGTGAAAGAAAAGTGCGAAAAACTGAAAATGAAGTCAGTGAGAGCAGTGACATTCAAACGAACGCTGAAAGTGAAAGCGACGAAAGTGCCTGCAATCCGAAGGAAGCCCGCAGTCACGGTCCAATCTCCAAACGTTATCGCCAGGATCAACCAGGCGAAAAACCTCAGATTCCGCAGCATCCAGCCGACAGGACCAAGAGAAGGATCCAGCATCCCGAAATCTACCCAACAGACAAGAGATCTCGGCATGGCCGAGATTCTTTTTCCAAGGGGGGTGGTGTAACGTCAGGCGTACCGCCTGCCACCCTCCGACGCCCACCTCATCATCCCCAGCATCCGCATCCGGAGCCCCTGCACACGGGCCACCCGCCGACTCGCCGTCCCTACAGAAGGAGACAAAGATACGAGAGGGAAGAGGGATGCAGCATGCCGCGCCCACGCGCGATCTCCACACACGAGGGGGAGGACTTCACCCCGTATTACGAGGGCGAGGAGCTCTCCGACACATACTGGGTCGAATCCCCAGCGATCACGAAGCCCTATACGTACTTCTCGTACATGTGGGATTAGAATAAGCACACTACTCATACATGTACATACACACCAACACACACCTAGATTTAAGTAAATATATGTATATATTTTATTCATGCACGGTTATGTTCCGTGCACTCGCGCGCACACTCGACGCTCGCGGCTCACGCTTAACGCGGGCCGCGCCCCACTCCGAACGGCCGCCCCACCACGAGGGCCGAGCGGCCGCCCTACTCCGACCGTCCGCCCCACCGCGAGGGCCCAGCGACTCGCGCGCCGCGCGACCCGAGGAGGTCGCGGACGCGAGATCCGAGAGTCAGTTCGCGTCTCATCTCCGAACCGGAGAGTTCTCAACTCATCTCCGAACTGGAGAGTTCCAATCTCGCCTCCGAACCGAGGAGTTCTAATCCAGCATCCGAACGATGCACTTCCGAGCAATAGGCTCATTCGCAACGAGCAATTAGCTCTAATGCATTCGTCTCTATCCATAATCCCATAGCGGAGTCCATTCAATACTTTATACTATTTCTAATTCTCATTGTAACCGCTAGTCAGTAACTTAGAATTTAGTCAAGTGTATCTAGTATAGTGAAATCGTAGAATATAGTATATTTTTACCAGATTCAAAGTATCTTTATTCAAGTTCGAATACAATTCCTTAATTCTACTCCACGGGTACGCTCGCGATTATTCTATTTCTATATCTCATCTGCGATAGTCTTGAGGCTCGACGACTAGAGCGAACCAGCGCTTAGTTGCTCCATCCTCACTTCTACCGTGTACAGAATATCTTGCGCCCAGGTTGATCCCGGTAAGCTAGAGCGAACCAACGCTTAGCCGCGCCGTACTCGACCGAAGTTCAAGTATTCTCGACGAGCCTTGCACCTCCGACAAAGCGTACACGACGCGCGGGGAGGAGAGAGTTCATTCGTCGTCTCGCTCGGGAATACGTGGGTGATGCACCAGAATACTCCATTTCCTACGTTCGAGTCCTGGTTCCTGTGAAGGAGGTTTCCTTCGCCGCACGACCCGTACCTCCGTTCCAGCCGTACGCCGCCGCCATCCCGGTTGCGGATCCAAGGCGCTCCAGGTACCTGGAAAGAGAAATCAGACAGCGGAATCAAGCCTTCGCAAGGTAAGTTTAATGTTAGTTACCGTTTTATCGAGTCCGAAACGCCAACGAACCCGGTCCGGACGCAATTCGCGTTATTTTCGGGAACGGTTACGACTTTGTGCCACCGTTGCGAGCGCAACCGCACCTCGGGACGTGACAGATGCGATATCGCGATTTAAGTAGCATTAGAACTCTATTGCTACGATAGGTAGACATCTGCAAACGCTATTTCCTAGCAAGCAATAGTAGCATTTACTTTCTTTTGAAGTGAATACGAGGTATACATGACACTTCGCAATGAATATTATATCATATCATGAATCATAGAAGTGAGATGCGATATCGCGTCTTAAGAAGCATTAGAACTCTATTGCCTCGATGTGGAGATATCTGCAAACGCCATTTCCTAGCAAGCAATAGTCGCATTTACATTCTTTTGAAATGAATTCGAGGTTTACATGACACTTCGGAATGTATATTATATCTTATCACGAAACATATAAATGAGATGCGATATCGAGATTTAAGTAGCATTAGAACGCTATTGCTACGATACGTAGACATCTGCAAACGCTATTCCCTAGCAATCAATAGTCGCATTTACATTCTTTTGAAATGAATTCGAGGATTACATGACACTTCGGAATGAATATTATAACTTATCACGAAACATAAAAATGAGATGCGATATCGCGATCTAAGAAGCATTAGAACTCTATTGCTACGATACGTAGGCATCTGCAAACGCTATGCCCTAGCAAGGAATAGTCGCATCTACATTCTTTTGATGTGAATACGAGGTACACATGACACTTCGCAATGAATATTATATCTTATCACGAAACATATAAATGAGATGCGATATCGAGATTTAAGTAGCATTAGAACGCTATTGCTACGATACGTAGACATCTGCAAACGCTATTCCCTAGCAATCAATAGTCGCATTTACATTCTTTTGAAATGAATTCGAGGTTTACATGACACTTCGGAATGAATATTATAACTTATCACGAAGCATAAAAATGAGATGCGATATCGCGATCTAAGAAGCATTAGAACTCTATTGCTACGATACGTAGGCATCTGCAAACACTATGCCCTAGCAAGGAATAGTCGCATTTACATTCTTTTGATGTGAATACGAGGTACACATGACACTTCGCAATGAATATTATATCTTATAATGAAACATGGAAATGAGATGCGATATCGCGATCTAAGAAGCACTAGAACTCTATTGCCTCGACGCGTAGACATCTGCAGACGCTACTTCCTAGCATGGAAGTGTCGCATTTTCATTTTTTTGTAGTGAATGCGAGGTATACATGACACTTCGCAATGAATATTGTATCTTATCATGAAACATAGAAGAGAGATGCGATATCGCGTTTTAAGAAGCATTAGAACTCTATGGCATCGACGCGGAGACATCAGCAAACGCTATTTCCTAGCATGGAAGTGTCGCACTTACATTCTTTTGAAGTGAGTACGAGGTGTACATGACACTTCGCGATGAATATTATATCTTATCACGAAACATATAAATGAGGTGCGATATCGAGATTTAAGTAGCATTAGAATTCTATTGCCACGATACGTAGACATCTGAATACGCTATTTCCTAGCATGGAAGTGTCGCACTTATATTTTTCTGAAGTGAATACGAGGTAGACATGACATTTCGCAATGAATATTATATCTTATCACGAAACATATAAGTGGGATGCGATATCGCGATTTAAGTAGCATTAGAACTCTATTGCTACGATAGGTAGACATCTGCAAACGCTATTTCCTAGCAAGCAATAGTCGCATTTACTTTCTTTTGAAGTGAATACGAGGTGTACATGACACTTCGCAATGAATATTATATCTAATCACGAAGCATAGAAATGAGATGCGATATCGCGATTTAAGAAGCATTAGAACTATACGGTCTCGATGTGGAGATATCTGCAAACGCTATTTTCTAGCATGGATGTGTCGCATTTACACTCTTTTGATGTGAATACGAGGTATACATGACACTGCGCAATGAATATTATATCTTATCGCGAAACATAGAAATGAAATGCGACATCTCGTTGTAAGAAGCATTAGGACTCTATTGCCTCAATGCGGAGATATCTGCAAGGGCTATTTCCTAGCATGGAAATGTCGCATTTAGATTCTTTTGAAGTGAATTTGAGGTATACATAACACTTCGGAATGAATATTATAACTTATCACGAAACATAATAATGAGATGCGATATCGCGATCTGAGAAGCATTAGCACTCTATTGCTACGATACGTAGGCATCTGCAAACGCTATGCCCTAGCAAGGAATAGTCGGATTTACATTCTTTTGATGTGAATACGAGGTGTACATGACACTTCGCAATGAATATTATATCTTATAATGAAACACAGAAATGAGATGCGATATCGCGACTTAAGAAGCATTAGAACTCTATTGCTACGATACGTAGACATCTGCAAACGCTATTTCCTAGCAAGCAATAGTCGCATTTACATTCTTGTGAAATGAATTCGAGGTTTACATGACACTTCGGAATGAATATTATAACTTATCACGAAACATAATAATGAGATGCGATATCGCGATCTAAGAAGCATTAGAACCCTATTTCTACGATACGTAGGCATCTGCAAACGCTATGCCCTAGCAAGGAATAGTCGCATTTACATTCTTTTGATGTGAATTCGAGGTATACATGACACTTCGGAATGAATATTATAACTTATCACGAAACATAGAAATGAGATGCGATATCGCGATCTAAGCAGCATTAGAACTCTATTGCTACGATACGTAGGCATCTGTAAACGCTATTTCCTAGCAAGGAATAGTCGCATTTACATTCTTTTGAAGTGAATACGAGGTATACATGACACTTCGCAATGAATATTATATCTCATCATGAATCATAGAAGTGAGATGCGATATCGCGTTTTAAGAAGCATTAGAACCTTATTGCGTCGACGCGTAGACATCTGCAGACGCTATTTGCTAGCATGGTAGTGTCGCATTTGCATTCTTTTGAAGTGAATACGAGGTATACATAACACTTTGCAATGAATATTATATCTCATAATGAAGCATAGAAATGAGATGCGATATCGCGTTTTGAGAAGCATTAGAACACTATTGCTTTGAAACGTAGACATCTGCAAGCGCTATTTCCTAGCAAGGAAGATTCGCATTTACATTCTTTTGAAGTGAATACGAGGTATACATGACACTTCGCAATGAATATTATATCCTATCATGAAGCATAGAAATGAGATGCGATATCGCGTTTTGAGAAGCATTAGAACACTATTGCTACGAAACCTAGACATCTGCAAGCCCTATTTCCTAGCAAGGAAGATTCGCGTTTGCATTCTTTTGAAGTGAATACGAGGTATACATGACACTTCACAATGAACATTATATCTTATCATGTAACATATAAGTGAGATGCGATATCGCGTCTTAAGAAGCATTAGAACCCTATTGCCTCGATGTGGAGATATCTGCAAACGCTATTTCCTAGCAAGCAATAGTCGCATTTACATTCTTTTGAAATGAATTCGAGGTTTACATGACATTTCGGAATGAATATTATAACTTATCACGAAACATATAAATGAGATGCGATATCGAGATTTAAGTAGCATTAGAAGTCTATTGCTACGATACGTAGACATCTGAATACGCCATTTCCTAGCAAGGAAGTGTCGCATTTACATTCGTTTGGAGAGAATACGAGGTATACATGACACTTCGCAATGAATATTATATCTTATCATGCAACATAGAAGAGAGATACGATATCGCGTTCTAAGAAGCATTAGAACTCTATGGCCTTGATGCGGTGTAACGTCAGGCGTACCGCCTGCCACCCTCCGACGCCCACCTCATCATCCCCAGCATCCGCATCCGGAGCCCCTGCACACGGGCCACCCGCCGACTCGCCGTCCCTACAGAAGGAGACAAAGATACGAGAGGGAAGAGGGATGCAGCATGCCGCGCCCACGCGCGATCTCCACACACGAGGGGGAGGACTTCACCCCGTATTACGAGGGCGAGGAGCTCTCCGACACATACTGGGTCGAATCCCCAGCGATCACGAAGCCCTATACGTACTTCTCGTACATGTGGGATTAGAATAAGCACACTACTCATACATGTACATACACACCAACACACACCTAGATTTAAGTAAATATATGTATATATTTTATTCATGCACGGTTATGTTCCGTGCACTCGCGCGCACACTCGACGCTCGCGGCTCACGCTTAACGCGGGCCGCGCCCCACTCCGAACGGCCGCCCCACCACGAGGGCCGAGCGGCCGCCCTACTCCGACCGTCCGCCCCACCGCGAGGGCCCAGCGACTCGCGCGCCGCGCGACCCGAGGAGGTCGCGGACGCGAGATCCGAGAGTCAGTTCGCGTCTCATCTCCGAACCGGAGAGTTCCAATCTCATCTCCGAACTGGAGAGTTGGTATCTCATCTCCGAACTGGAGAGTTCATATCTCATCTCCGAACCGAGGAGTTCTAATCCAGCATCCGAACGATGCACTTCCGATCCGAGCAATAGGCTCATTCGCAACGAGCAATTAGCTCTAATGCATTCGTCTCTATCCATACTCCCATAGCGGAGTCCATTCGATACTTTATACTATTTCTAATTCTCATTGTAATCGCTAGTCAGTAACTTAGAATTTAGTCAAGTGTATCTAGTATAGTGAAATCATAGAATATAGTTTATTTTTACCAGATTCAAAGTATCTTTATTCGAGTTCAAATACAATTCCTTAATTCTAATCCACGGGTACGCTCGCGATTATTCTAATTCTATATCTCATCTACGATAGTCTTGAGGCTCGACGACTAGAGCGAACCAGCGCTTAGTTGCTCCATCCTCACTTCTACCGTGTACAGAATATCTTGCGCCCAGGTCGATCCCGGTAAGCTAGAGCGAACCAACGCTTAGCCGTGCCGTATTCAACCGAGGTTCAAGTATTCTCGATGAGCCTTGCACCTCCGACAAAGCGTACACGACGCGCGGGGAGGAGAGAGTTCATTCGTCGTCTCGCTCGGGAATACGTGGGTGATGCACCAGAATATTCAATTTCCTACGTTCGAGTCCTGGTTCCTGTGAAGGAGGTTTCCTTCGCCGCACGACCCGTACGAGTCGCCAATCGTCAGGGCCAAACGCCGATACCTGCCAGCCGGAGTCAACCCGCCTGGACGCTTATTCCCGTAGACGTACCTCCGTTCCAGCCGTACGCCGCCGCCATCCCGGTTGCGGATCCAAGGCGCTCCAGGTACCTGGAAAGAGAAATCAGACAGCGGAATCAAGCCCTCGCAAGGTAAGTTTAGTGTTAGTTACCGTTTTATCGAGTCCGAAACGCCAACGAACCCGGTCCGGACGCAATTCGCGTTATTTTCGGGAACGGTTACGACTTTGTGCCACCGTTGCGAGCGCAACCGCACCTCGGGACGTGACACGAAAGTTATTTTTGGTGACAGCGGTGGGATAGCCACGCGTTTCCTCCGGAAATTCCGCCGAAAGGAACCGCGAAACTAGATATGGCAACCCGGTCTCCGACAAAAACGCGCCAGCAGACACAGCGAGCCGCCGCGATGGCCGATTCCGAACGCGAAAAACGCAGTAGCAGAACGCTCGACTTCCAAGACGCTATCGCCGAGCCTCTTCCTAGTACCGCGCAACAAAATACTTCCGCGAAAAATACGAAAGCAACCGATCCGAGTAATGCCGCGTTGCTCCAGCAAATAGAAATTCTACGTCGTGAAATAGAATCTATTCGCAGAACGCCTGATTTAACGCGCGACGATACTGTTTCTCTAGATATTCCTCGGGGAAATCCGCTTTCCGCACATAATTCGAGCTCTGATTTCAATACAAATAGTTCGCAACACGACGAGCTATCGCTTAAGCAGGCCCTCGAAGCCGTGCCGACATTCGACGGTCAGAACATTCCCATTCTTCAGTTTACCCGAGCGTGTAAACGCGCTTATGAGCTTATCCCTAATGGGTGCGAGCGAACCTTCACACGCCTGCTTAAGGGAAAACTCAAGGGTCGTGCCTACGCCGCGCTAGAAGACGAGCCGTGTTACACAATACTCGAATTAACGGACGTTCTTCGCAGCACATTTTGCTCCGTAAAATCAGCTCATCATTATCGGGGTGAACTTGCCAATATATTTATGCGCGCGAACGAGCACATTCTAGATTACATCGGTCGAGTAAAAGATCTTAGAACCGCTATAATTGATTGCGAAAGGCTTGCTCGACGAGACACACCGGAATCGCTCGATGACGTAGACGCGCTCACATTACAATGTTTTAAAGACGGTCTCATTCCAGAAATTCGGATGCAAATGACGGTAAATTCATTCGGTACATTGCGAGAAACGTTCGCTCGAGCGCGGGAGCTCTATCAAATGCACGAACGTGATTGCAACCGGCTAGGTAGATCGCGTGTCGCGCGACCAGAATCGCGCGAAAAACCAGCCGAAATTATTTGCCGAAAATGCAATAATATCGGACATTACGCGACCGAGTGTCGGCTCAGACCGCCATCGCCGTACCGACCGCAGGAATACTTGCGATCCAGGGACGTACCGCCTCCTACTCGAGGCCCCGCGTACGAACAACCGAGACAAATCGTAGCCAGGGACGCGCCCAAATTTTGTCGCTATTGCAAGACCCCGGGGCACGAAATAGGCGAGTGCCGAAAAAGGCAGTACAACAACGCGGTAAATAAAAATTCGGGAAACGACAATGGCCTCCGCACCCGCCGCGAGACAGGTGGCGAGGCCGCGCACCAAGTCCGTCCTCTCGCCGCGAACAACTCCAACGCGGAAATCGACGAAACGCCGCGATAAACATAACCGGAAAAACTAGCACGCCAAACGTAATTCTAAAATCCGATCTTCTAATTTCACCAACTCGCTTCATGGTGGACACTGGGGCGGAAATAAATATTATAAAACGTTCGGCTCTAAAAGCATCCGCGCGAATCGATAAGTCCGAGATCGTAATAATAACAGGGGTAACCGATGGCAAAACCGCAACCTTAGGGACGGTGAATCTTGTCATTTTCGGTCGCGTCGTTCCCTTTAATGTGGTCGAGGATGATTTTCCCCTTAAACCAAGCGGGATCCTTGGCTCCGGGTTCTGTATGGACGCAGAAATCTCTTTTCCAAGTAAAATAATCAAATGGAATGGTAAGAGAATTCCTTTCGAAGACGATATCGAAGCACTCGAGGAACCGTCACCGGAGTCGAAAATAAAGCCTCTCCTATCGCCGAAACGTAAACAAGCGCCGCGCACGGAATCTATTCCCCCTCCGCCGCCGCGCCCGCCGCGTAAATCATCGCCTCCGCTGAAACGCGATGCAACAACGAAATCGAAGCTTCGAACGCAAGACAAAGCAGCTTCTCCGAAGTCAGGAGACCGTATCTCCATTCCGCCGAGATCAAATATCGGTATCAAGGTCCGCGTAGTTAATTCGAATCTCGCGGAAGGTATAATTCCTCGTATCGATCTTGCGCCGGGCATATTTTTCGGAAACGCTCTCGTCAGAGTAATTCGGGGCAAAGCGGTAACTCGAATAATTAATTCATCCGACCGCGCCGTCGAAATCGCGTTACCAGAGATCATACTCGAGCCCGCGCAAATCATGACTCCCCTCCACGAGGAGGATAGTCCGTCGCTCTATCGGGTTTTTTCTAAATCTACTAAATCTAACGTATCCGCCGTACCGATCGGCTCATCCCAAAAAGGGAAAACTTCTATTTCTTTCTCGAGTCAGACACCATACTCGACAATCGAAACTCCTCCTTCGCGTTGCAAAATCGCGAATGTTCAACAGATCTCTTATGCTCAGGCGGTTAAAAATAATGTACAACAGGCGCCGTTAAAACAAACATCGAAATCCGCCAACCTTTCGAAATCTCGCTTAGATCGAATTCTTAGTCTCCTCCGTCTCGACCACCTCAACGCAGAGGAAAGAGAGCACGTCGTCCGTCTCGTTCAAAGCACGCAGGAGCTTTTTCACATTGAGGGGGATAAATTAGGGCATACGTCAGCAACCACGCACAAGATTCCAACCGTCGACGACCGCCCCGTCAATGTGAAACAATACCGATTCCCACCAGCTCATAAGGAGGAGATTCGACGACAAGTCGACAAATTTTTACAAAATGGTGTCATCTCTCCGTCAAAATCACCATATAATTCGCCATTGTGGGTTGTCCCAAAGAAACCGGACTCCTTGGGCAACAAGCAATGGCGCGTCGTCATCGACTACCGCGCACTCAATGAGAAATCTGTCGCCGATGCCTATCCCCTCCCTTGCATTACCGAGATACTTGATCAGCTCGGGAGTGCGAAGTATTTTAGTACATTCGATCTCGCGAGCGGATTTCACCAGATCCCAATGGAGCCCGCCGATGCTCCTAAAACTGCTTTTTCGACGCCTCACGGGCATTATGAATTTAAAAGAATGCCATTCGGATTAAAAAATGCGCCAGCGACGTTCCAACGACTTATGGACAATGTCCTGTCCGGTCTCCAGGGGAACGAAATTTTCGTCTATTTGGACGACATTGTTATCTACGCTAGCTCTCTTCAAGAACATCGACTTAAATTCGATAAATTAACTCAACGGCTCAAAGAAGCTAATTTAGTATTGCAGCCGGATAAGTGCGAATTCTTGAGGAGAGAAGTAAGCTATTTGGGTCATATTATCAGTGAGCACGGTGTAAAACCTGACCCTGCGAAAATTAGCGCCGTCAAAAATTTTCCGCGCCCGCGCAACGCGAAACAGATCAAACAATTCCTCGGGCTCGCGGGATACTACAGGCGGTTCATCGCAAATTTTTCCAATATTGCTAAGCCTCTAACGAATTTGTTAAAAAAGGACGCGCCCTTTGTATGGCGTAACGAGCATGAGAATTCATTCGTCAAACTCCGAGATTGCCTATGCGAAGCGCCTATCTTGCAGTACCCCAACTTTAAACAACCATTCGTGATAACGACCGACGCGTCCGCCGAAGCTATTGGTGCTATCTTGAGTCAAGGACCAATAGGCCGCGACTTGCCAATCGCGTACACGTCGCGACTGTTAAACGCTGCGGAGAAAAACTACTCCACGATCGAGAAGGAGTGTCTGGCGATTGTCTACGCCGTCCATTACTTTCGTCCATACATATACGGTAATCAATTCAAACTCGTTACCGACCATCGACCGTTAGTGTGGATGAATTCGGTCAAGGACCCGTCAAGTAGACTCGTACGGTGGAGGCTTAAGTTAGCGGAATTTGACTACGAGATGGTCTATAAAAGTGGAAAAACGAACCTTAATGCGGACGCATTGTCGCGGAATCCCGCTCAAATTTTTCCGCTCTCGTATTCAGAAAACTCGGAGGACGACATCTTCGATGTGCCTCCGGAAACCCGTAAAAAGTATACCACACTAGCGCCTCCTCCTACTCCGGTAACATCAGAACCTGAATTACCGACTCCAGGCACGTCCTTCCGTACCAACACAGCACCACCTCCGCAAGTCGCCAGCGACAGCACCGACTTCTATACTCCTGCTCCAAATGAATTTTTCCGACGCGAACCTCTATTTAATTTCAGCCGTGACGCATTATCAACGCGACGAGACAATGTAGTTGTCTTCGTCACGCAATCTGGGCACCCCTATGACACGGGCGCCAAAGATCTAGCAAACGCTGAAAAATTCCTCCTAAACAAAAATCACGTCCTTACCAAAGCCAAAGTCATACAAATCGGAAACGAATTCCAAATCCAGCTTCCAATCATCGAACATTCCACCAGATCAATCAATTTCCAGACCGTAATAGAAACATTCAGATCCTTGTGCGACGTTGTAAACGAATTACAATTACAAACATTTAGTATCGCACAAACCTATCTAGACTCCGTATCCTGGTCCCGAATCCTGAAAATCCTTCAAGACCTGTTTTACGAAACAACTGTCCAGATTACGGTCTGCCAGGGCCTCATTAAAACCCCTTCGGTCGAAGAGCGACTGAAAATAATAAGAGAAAACCACGACTCCCCTGTGGGAGGTCACAAAGGGGTTAATAAAACTTATTCTCGCATCAGACAACAATACTTTTGGCCAAACATGAAAACACAAATACAAGAATATATTGGCAAATGTAAAAGTTGTCAGACAGAGAAACTGGTCCGGGTAAAGACCAGACAGCCTCTCACTTTAACCGACACCCCTGGCAGGGCATTCGATAAGATTTCAATGGACGTAATGGGTCCTCTTCCCGAAACTTCCGACGGTTATACGAGTATCCTCACGATCCAAGATCTCCTCACTAAATACTCAGTCGCAGTTCCTCTCAAAACCACCACCGCAGTAGACATTGCCGAAGCTTTAATAAAAGAATTCATTTGTAAGTTCGGATGCCCGAAAGGCATACTCACGGACCAAGGTTCGAACTTTATAAACAGCTTGATTAAAGCCATAGCAATCAAATTCCGTATTAAGCAATACAAGTCCACTGCGTTCCATCCACAGACAAACGGGTCCGTTGAACGATCTCACCACGTCCTGGCCGAATATCTGAAGCATTACATAGAGTCGAGTAACGATTGGGTGAATTGGTTACCGTATGCAATGTTTTCATACAACACCAGTGTGCACGAGGGTACATTATACACCCCACACGAACTAGTGTTCGGCAGGATAGCTAGGACGCCGTCAGCCACTCCTTTTCAGGACAGCTCTGATAACGAAACTTATAGCGACTATCTTATACAACTTCAGGAGAAAATCTCGAAATCTCAGGATTTGGCTAAAGCCAATCTAGACAATGCGAAACGCCGTTCTAAATATTATTATGACCGAAATCTCAATGTCCAAAACTTCGAGGTAGGCCAATGGGTCTATCTTTTAAAAGAGCCGAACAAACATAAGTTCCAGGCACAATACTCTGGACCGTACCGTATCCTCGAAATTTTGGGCAACTGTAATGTTAAGCTAAATGTAAAAGGGCGCCATAAAATTGTTCATACGAACAAAATCAAAATTTGTAAACGAATGCATAGTATGCAGAGTGTGGATGCTAGTGAAAGAAAAGTGCGAAAAACTGAAAATGAAGTCAGTGAGAGCAGTGACATTCAAACGAACGCTGAAAGTGAAAGCGACGAAAGTGCCTGCAATCCGAAGGAAGCCCGCAGTCACGGTCCAATCTCCAAACGTTATCGCCAGGATCAACCAGGCGAAAAACCTCAGATTCCGCAGCATCCAGCCGACAGGACCAAGAGAAGGATCCAGCATCCCGAAATCTACCCAACAGACAAGAGATCTCGGCATGGCCGAGATTCTTTTTCCAAGGGGGGTGGTGTAACGTCAGGCGTACCGCCTGCCACCCTCCGACGCCCACCTCATCATCCCCAGCATCCGCATCCGGAGCCCCTGCACACGGGCCACCCGCCGACTCGCCGTCCCTACAGAAGGAGACAAAGATACGAGAGGGAAGAGGGATGCAGCATGCCGCGCCCACGCGCGATCTCCACACACGAGGGGGAGGACTTCACCCCGTATTACGAGGGCGAGGAGCTCTCCGACACATACTGGGTCGAATCCCCAGCGATCACGAAGCCCTATACGTACTTCTCGTACATGTGGGATTAGAATAAGCACACTACTCATACATGTACATACACACCAACACACACCTAGATTTAAGTAAATATATGTATATATTTTATTCATGCACGGTTATGTTCCGTGCACTCGCGCGCACACTCGACGCTCGCGGCTCACGCTTAACGCGGGCCGCGCCCCACTCCGAACGGCCGCCCCACCACGAGGGCCGAGCGGCCGCCCTACTCCGACCGTCCGCCCCACCGCGAGGGCCCAGCGACTCGCGCGCCGCGCGACCCGAGGAGGTCGCGGACGCGAGATCCGAGAGTCAGTTCGCGTCTCATCTCCGAACCGGAGAGTTCCAATCTCATCTCCGAACTGGAGAGTTGGTATCTCATCTCCGAACTGGAGAGTTCATATCTCATCTCCGAACCGAGGAGTTCTAATCCAGCATCCGAACGATGCACTTCCGATCCGAGCAATAGGCTCATTCGCAACGAGCAATTAGCTCTAATGCATTCGTCTCTATCCATACTCCCATAGCGGAGTCCATTCGATACTTTATACTATTTCTAATTCTCATTGTAATCGCTAGTCAGTAACTTAGAATTTAGTCAAGTGTATCTAGTATAGTGAAATCATAGAATATAGTTTATTTTTACCAGATTCAAAGTATCTTTATTCGAGTTCAAATACAATTCCTTAATTCTAATCCACGGGTACGCTCGCGATTATTCTAATTCTATATCTCATCTACGATAGTCTTGAGGCTCGACGACTAGAGCGAACCAGCGCTTAGTTGCTCCATCCTCACTTCTACCGTGTACAGAATATCTTGCGCCCAGGTCGATCCCGGTAAGCTAGAGCGAACCAACGCTTAGCCGTGCCGTATTCAACCGAGGTTCAAGTATTCTCGATGAGCCTTGCACCTCCGACAAAGCGTACACGACGCGCGGGGAGGAGAGAGTTCATTCGTCGTCTCGCTCGGGAATACGTGGGTGATGCACCAGAATATTCAATTTCCTACGTTCGAGTCCTGGTTCCTGTGAAGGAGGTTTCCTTCGCCGCACGACCCGTACGAGTCGCCAATCGTCAGGGCCAAACGCCGATACCTGCCAGCCGGAGTCAACCCGCCTGGACGCTTATTCCCGTAGACGTACCTCCGTTCCAGCCGTACGCCGCCGCCATCCCGGTTGCGGATCCAAGGCGCTCCAGGTACCTGGAAAGAGAAATCAGACAGCGGAATCAAGCCCTCGCAAGGTAAGTTTAGTGTTAGTTACCGTTTTATCGAGTCCGAAACGCCAACGAACCCGGTCCGGACGCAATTCGCGTTATTTTCGGGAACGGTTACGACTTTGTGCCACCGTTGCGAGCGCAACCGCACCTCGGGACGTGACAGCGGGGACATCTGCAAACGCTGTTTCCTAGCATGGAAGTGTCGCTCTTACATTCTTTTGAAGTGAATACGATGTATACATGACACTTCGCAACGAATATTATATCTTATCACGAAACATAGAAATGAGATGCGATATCGCGATTTAAGTAGCATTAGAGCTCTATTGCTACGATACGTAGACATCTGAATACGCTATTTCCTAACAAGGAAGTGACGCATTTACATTCTTTTGAAGTGAATACGAGGCATACATGACACTTCGCAAAGAATATTATATCTTATCATGAAGCATAGAAATGGGATGCGATATCGCGTTCTGAGAAGCATTAGAACTCCATTGCTCCGATACGTAGACATCTGCAAAAGCTTTTTCCTAGCAAGGAAGATTCGCATATGCATTCTTTTGAAGTGAATACGAGGTATACATGACACTTCACAATGAACATTATATCTTATCATGTAACATATAAGTGAGATGCGATATCGCGCCTTAAGAAGCATTAGAACCCTATTGCCTCGATGTGCAGATATCTGCAAACGCTATTTCCTAGCAAGCAATAGTCGCATTTACATTCTTTTGAAATGAATTCGAGGTTTACATGACACTTCGCAATGAATATTATAACTTATCACGAAACATATAAATGAGATGCGATATCGAGATTTAAGAAGCATTAGTACTCTATTGCTACGATACATAGGAATCTGCAAACTCTACGCCCTAGCAAGGAATAGTCGCATTTACATTCTTTTGATGTGAATTCGAGGTATACATGACACTTCGGAATGAATATTATAACTTATCACGAAACATATAAATGAGGTGTCATATCGCGATTTAAGTAGCATTAGAACGCTATTGCTACGATACGTAGACATCTGCAAACGCTATTTCCTAGCAAGCAATAGTCGCATTTACATTCTTGTGAAATGAATTCGAGGTTTACATGAAACTTCGGAATGAATATTATAACTTATCACGAAACATAAAAATGAGATGCGATATCGCGATCTAAGAAGCATTAGAAATCTATTGCTACGATACGTAGGCATCTGCAAACGCTATGCCCTAGCAAGGAATAGTCGCATTTACATTCTTTTGAAGTGAATTCGAGGTATACATGACACTTCGGAATGAATATTATAACTTATCACGAAACATAGAAATGAGATGCGATATCGCGATTTAAGTAGCATTAGAACTCTATTGCTACGATACGTAGACGTCTGAATACGCTACTTCCTAGCAAGGAAGTGTCGCAATTACATTCTTTTGATGTGAATACGAGGTGTACATGACACCTCGCAGTGAATATTATATCTTATCACGAAACATAGGAATGAGATGCGATATCGCGATTTAAGAAGCATTAGAACTCTATTGCTACGATACGTAGACATCTGAATACGCTATTTCCTAGCAAGGAAGATTCGTATTTACATTCTTTTGAAGTGAATACGAGGTATACATGACACTTCAGAATGAACATTATATCTTATCATGTAACATATAAGTGAGATGCGATATCGCGTCTTAAGAAGCATCAGGACTCTATTGCCTCAATGCGGAGATATCTGCAAGGGCTATTTTCTAGCATGGAAATGTCACATTTAGATTCCTTTGAAGTGAATTCGAGGTATACATGACACTTCGGAATGAATATTATAACATATCACGAAACATATAAATGAGATGCGATATCGAGATTTAAGTAGCATTAGAACTCTATTGCTACGAAACGTAGACATCTGAATACGCCATTTCCTAGCAAGGAAGTGTCGCATTTACATTCGTTTGGAGAGAATACGAGGTATACATGACACTTCGCGATGGATATTATATCTTATCACGAAACATATAAATGAGATGCGATATCGAGATATAAGTAGCATTAGAACGCTATTGCTACGATACGTAGACATCTGCAAACGCTATTCCCTAGCAAGCAATAGTCGCATTTACATTCTTTTGAAATGAATTCGGGGTTTACATGACACTTCGGAATGAATATTATAACTTATCACGAAACATAAAGATGAGATGCGATATCGCGATCTAAGAAGCATTAGAACTCTATTGCTACGATACGTAGGCATCTGCAAACGCTATGCCCTAGCAAGGAATAGTCGCATTTACATTCTTTTGATGTGAATACGAGGTACACATGACACTTCGCAATGAATATTATATCTTATAATGAAACATAGAAATGAGATGCGATATCGCGATCTAAGAAGCACTAGAACTCTATTGCCTCGACGCGTAGACATCTGCAGACGGTATTTCCTAGCATGGAAGTGTCGCATTTTCATTCTTTTGTAGTGAATGCGAGGTATACATGACACTTCGCAATGAATATTGTATCTTATCATGAAACATAGAAGAGAGATGCGATATCGCGTTTTAAGAAGCATTAGAACTCTGTGGCATCGATGCGGAGACATCAGCAAACGCTATTTCCTAGCATGGAAGTGTCGCACTTACATTCTTTTGAAGTGAATACGAGGTGTACATGACACTTCGCGATGAATATTATATCTTATCACGAAACATAAAAATGAGATGCGATATCGAGATTTAAGTAGCATTAGAACTCTATTGCTACGATACGTAGACATCTGAATACGCCATTTCCTAGCAAGGAAGTGTCGCATTTACATTCGTTTGGAGAGAATACGAGGTATACATGACACTTCGCAATGAATATTATATCTTATCACGAAACATAGAAATGAGAAGCGATATCGCGATTTAAGTAGCATTAGAACTCTATTGCCCCGATACGTAGACATCTGAATACGCTATTTCCTAGCAAGGAAGTGTCGCATTTACATTCATTTGGAGAGAATACGAGGTATACATGACACTTCGCAATGAATATTATATCTTATCATGAAACATAGAAATGAGATGCGAAATCGCGTTCTGAGAAGCATTAGAACACTATTGCTACGAAACGTAGACATCTGCAAGCGCTATTTCCTAGCAAGGAAGATTCGCATTTACATTCTTTTGAAGTGAATACGAGGCATACATGACACTTCGCAATGAATTTTATATCTTATCATGAAGCATAGAAATGAGATGCGATATCGCGTTTTGAGAAGCATCAGATCTCCATTGCTCCGATACGTAGACATCTGCAAACGCTATTTCCTAGCAAGGAAGATTCGCGTTTACATTCTTTTGAAGTGAATACGAGGTACACATGACACTTCACAATGAACATTATATCTTATCATGTAACATATAAGTCAGATGCGATATCGCGTCTTAAGAAGCATTAGAACCCTATTGCCTCGATGTGGAGATATCTGCAAACGCTATTTCCTAGCAAGCAATAGTCGCATTTACATCCTTTTGAAATGAATTCGAGGTTTACATGACACTTCGGAATGAATATTATAACTTATCACGGAACATATAAATGAGATGTGATATCGAGATTTAAGTAGCATTAAACTCTATTGCTACGATACGTAGACATCTGAATACGCCATTTCCTAGCAAGGAAGTGTGGCATTTACATTCGTTTGGAGAGAATACGAGGTGCACATGACACTTCGCAATGAATATTATATCTTATCACGAAACATAGAAATGAGATGCGATATCGAGACTTAAGAAGCATTAGTACTCTATTGCTACGATACGTAGGAATCTGCAAACTCTATGCCCTAGCAAGGAATAGTCGCATTTACATTCTTTTGATGTGAATTCGATGTATACATGACACTTCGCAATGAATATTATATCTTATCACGAAACATAGAAATGAGATGCGATATCGCGATATGAGCAGCATTAGAACTCTATTGCTACGATACGTAGGCATCTGCAAACGCTATTTCCTACCAAGGAATAGTCGCATTTACATTCTTTTGAAGCGAATACGAGGTATACATGACACTTCGCAATGAATACTATATCTTATCAGGAGACATAGATATGAGATGCGATATCGCGAATTAGCAAGCTTTAGAAATCTATCGCTTCGGTACGTAGACATCTGCAAACGCTATTTCCTAGCAAGGAAGAGTCGCATTTACATTCATTTTAAGTGTATGCGAGTTATACAAGACACTTCGCAATGAATATTATATATTGCCATGAAATATAGAAATGAGATGCGATATCGCGATTTAAGAAGCATTAGAACACTATTGCTTCGATACGTAGACATCTGCAAACGCTACTTCCTAGCAAGGTAGTGTCGCACTTACATTCTTTTGAAAGTAATACGAGGTATACATGACATCTCGCAATGAAAAATATATCTTATCAGGAAACGTAGATATGAGATTCAATTTGACGATTTAAGAAGCATTAGAACTCCATTGCTTCGATACGTTGACATCTGCAGACCCTATTTCCTAGCAAGGAAGTGTCGCATTTACATTCAACGGAAGTATAGGCGAGATATACATAACACTGCACAATGAATATTATATCTTATCATGAAACATAGAAATGAGAAGCGATATCGCGATATAAGTAGCATTAGAACTCTATTGCTACGATACGTAGACATCTGCAAACGCTATTTCCTTGCAAGCAGTAGTCGCATTTACATTCTTTTGAAGTTAATACGAGGTATACATGACACTTCGCAATGAATATTATATCTTATCATGAAACACAGAAGAGGGATGCGATATCGCGTATTAAGAAGCATTAGAAGTCTATGGCCTCGATGCGGAGACATCTGCAAGCTCCATTCCCTAGCATGGAAGTGTCGCACTAACATTCTTTTGAACGGAATACGAGGTATACATGACACTTCGCAATGAATATTATATCATATCATGTAAAATAAAAGTGAGATGCGATATCGCGCCTTAAGAAGCATTAGAACACTATTGCCTCGATGCGGAGATATCTGCAAAGGCAATTTCCTAGTATGGAAGTGTCGCATTTACATTCTTTTGAAGTGAATTAGAGGTATACATGACACTTCGCAATGAATATTATGTCATATCAAGTAACATAAAAGAGAGATGCGATATCGCGTCTTAAGAAGCATTAGAACTCTATGGCATCGATGCGGAGACATCAGCAAACGCTATTTCCTAGCATGGAAGTGTCGCACTTACATTCTTTTGAAGTGAGTACGAGGTGTACATGACACTTCGCAATGAATATTATATCTTATCACGAAACATATAAATGAGGTGTCATATCGCGATTTAAGTATCATTAGAACACTATTGCTACGATACGTAGACATCTGCAAACGCTATTTCCTAGCAAGCAACAGTCGCATTTACATTCTCTTGAAGTGAATACAAGGTATACATGACCATTCGCAATGAATATTATATCTTATCACGAAACATAGAAATGAGATGCGATATCGCGTTTTAAGTAGCATTAGAACTCTATTGCTACGATACGTAGACATCTGCAAACGCTATTTCCTAGCAAGCAATAGTCGCATTTTCATTCTTTTGAAGTGAATACGAGGTGTATATGACACTTCGCAATGAATATTATATCTTATCACGAAACATAGAAAGGAGATGCGATATCGCGTTTTGAGAAGCACTAGAACTCTATTGCTACGATACGTAGACACCTGCAGACGCTATTTCCGAGCAAGGAAGATTCGCATTTACATTGTTTTGAAGAGAATACGAAGTATACATGACACTTCGCAATGAAAAATATATCTTATCATGAGACATAGATGTGAGATGCGATATCGCGTTTTAAGAAGCATTAGAACTCTATTGCCTCGATGCGTAGACATCTGCAGACGCTATTTCCTAGGAAGGAAGTGTCGCATTTACATTCGTTTGGAGTGAATAGAAGGTATGCATGACACTTCGCAATGAATATTATATCTTATCACGAAACATAGAAATGAAATGCGACATCTCGTTTTAGGAAGCATTAGGACTCTATTGCCTCAATGCGAAGATATCTGCAAGGGCTATTTCCTAGCATGGAAATGTCGCATTTAGATTCTTTTGACGTGAATTCGAGGTATACATGACACTTTGGAATGAATATTATAACTTATCACGAAACATGGAAATGAGATGCGATATCGCGATTTAAGAAGCATTAGAACTCTATTGCTACGTTACGTAGACATCTGCAAACGCTATGCCCTAGCAAGGAATACCCGCATTTACATTCTTTTGACGTGTATACGAGGTATACAATAACACTTCGCAATGAATAATATATCTTATAATGAATCATAGAAATGAGATGCGATATCGCGATCTAAGAAGCATTAGAACTCTATTGCCTCGACGCGTAGACATCTGCAGACGCTATTTCCTAGCATGGGAGTGTCGCATTTTCATTCTTTTGTAGTGAATGCGAGGTATACATGACACTTCGCAAAGAATATTATATCTTATCATGAAACATAGAAGAGAGATGCGATACCGCGTTTTAAAAAGCATTAGAACTCTATGGCATCGATGCGGAGACATGAGCAAATGCTATTTCCTAGCATGGTAGTGTCGCACTTACATTCTTTTGAAGTGAATACGAGGTATACATGACACTTTGCGATGAATATTATATCTTATCACGAAACATATAAATGAGATGCGATATCGCGATTTAAGTAGCATTAGAACTCTATTGCTGCGAAATGTAGTCATCTGCAAACGCTACTTCCAAGCAATGAAGTGACGCATTTACATTCAGTTGAAGTGAATACGAGGTATACATGACACTTCGGAATGGATATTATATCTTATCATGAAACATAGAAATGAGATGCGATATCGCGATCTAAGAAGCATTAGAACTCTATTGCTACGATACGTAGACATCTGAATACGCTATTTCCTAGCAAGGAAGTGTCGCATTTGCATTCTTTTGAAGTGAATACGAGGTGTACATGACACCTCGCAGTGAATATTATTTCTCATCACGAAACATAGGAATGAAATGCGATATCGCGATTTAAGTAGCATTAGAACTCTATTGCTACGATATGTAGACATCTGAATACGCTATTTCCTAGCAAGGAAGATTCGCATTTACATTTTTTTGAAGTGAATACAAGGTATACATGACACTTCACAATGAACATTATATCTTATCATGTAACATATAAGTGAGATGCGATATCGCGTTTTAAGAAGTATTAGAACTCTATTGCTACGATACGTAGAGATCTGAATAAGCTATTTCCTAGCAAGGAAGTGTTGCATTTACATTCGCTTGGAGAGAATACGAGGTGTACATGACACTTCGCAATGAATATTATATCTTATCACGAAACATAGAAATGAGATGCGATATCGCAATTTAAGTAGCATTAGAACCCTTTTGCTACGATACGTAAACATCTGAATACGCTATTTCCTAGCAAGGAAGTGTCGCATTTACATTCATTTGGAGAGAAGAGAAGGTATACATGACACTTCGCAATGAATATTATATCTTATCATGAAACATAGAAGAGAGATGCGTTATCGCGTTTTACGAAGCATTAGAACTCTATTGCCTCGACGCGTAGACATCTGCAGACGCTTTTTCCTAGCATGGAAGTGTCGCATTTACATTCTTTTGTAGTGAATACGAGGTGTACATGACACTTCGCAATGAATATTATATCTGATCACGACACATAGAAGAGAGATGCGATATCCCGTTGTAAGAAGCATTAGAACTCCATGGCCTCGATGCGGAGACATCTGCAAACTCTATTTCGTAGCATGGAAGTGTCGCACTTACATTCTTTTGAAGTGAATACGAGGTATACATGACACTTCGCAATGAATATTATATCTTATCATGAAACATAGCAGAGAGATGCGATATCGCGTTTTAAGAAGCATTAGAAATCTATGGCCTCGATGCGGAGACATCTGCACACGCTATTTCCTAGCATGGAAGTGTCGCACTTACATTCTTTTGAAGTGAGTACGAGGTATACATGAGACTTCGCAACGAATATTATATCTCATCACGAAACATATAAATGAGATGCGATATCGCGATTTAAGTAGCATTAGAACTCTATTGCTACGCTACATAGACATCTGCAAACGCTATTTCCTAGCAAGCAATAGTCGCATTTACATTCTTTTGAATTTAATACGAGGTATACATGACACATCGCAATGAATATTATATATTATCATGAAACATTGAAATGTGATGCGATATCGCGTTTTAAGAAGCATTAGAACTCTATTGCTACGATACGTAGACATCTGCAAACGCTATTTCCTCGCATGGAAGTGTCGCACTTACATTCCATTGAAGTGAATACGAGGTATGCATAACATTACACAATGAATATTATATCTTATTACGAAACATAGAAATGAAATACGACATCTCGTTTTAAGAAGCATTAGTACTCTATTGCTGTGATACGTAGACATCTGCAAACAATATTTCCCAGCAAGGAAGTGTCGCACATACATCCTTTTGAAGTGAATACGAGGTAAACATAACACACCACAATGAATATTATATCTTATTACGAAACATAGAAATGAAATGCGACATCTCGTTCTAAGAGGCATTAGAACTCTATTGAAACGACACGTAGACATCTGCAAACAATATTTCCTAGCATGGAAGTGTCGCATTTACATTCTTTTGAAGTGAATACGAGGCATACATAACACTCTACAATAAATATTATATCTTATCACGAAACATAGAAGTGAGATGCGATATCGCGATTTAAGAAGCGCTATAACTCTATTGCTACGATGCGTAGACATCTGGAAATGTTATTTCCTAGCAAGGAAGTGTCGCATTTACATTCTTTTGAAGTGAACACGAGGTATACATAACACTCCACAATGAATATTATATCTTATCACGAAACATAGAAATGAAATGCGACATCTCGTTTTAAGAAGCCCTAGTACTCTATTGCTGTGATACGTAGACATCTGCAAACGCTATTTCCTAGCATGGAAGTGTCTTATTTACATTCTTTTGAATTGAATACGAGGTATACATGACACTTCGCAATGAATATTATATCTTATCATGAAACATAGAAGTGAGATGCGATATCGCGTTCTAAGAAGCATTAGAACTCTATTGCTACGATACGTTGACATCTGCAAACGCTATTTCCTAGCATGGAAGTATCGCATTTACATTCATTTGAAGTGTAGACGAGATATACATAACACTGCACAATGAATATTACATCTTATCATGGAACATAGAAATGAGATGCGATATCGCGTTTTAGAAAACATTAGAACCCTATTGTTTCGATACGTAGACATCTGGAAACGTAATTTCCTAGAAAGGAAGTGTAGCATTTACATTCTCTTGAGAGGAATACGATGTATACATGACACTTCGCAATGAATATTATATCTTATGATGAAACATAGAAATGAGATGCGATATGGCGATTCAAGAAGCATTAGAGCTCTATTTCTTCGATATGTAGATATCTGCAAACCTTATTTCCTAGCAAGGAAGTGTCGCATTTACATTCTTTTGAGGTGAATACGAGGTATCACGTCCGGTGAAACTATTTTCCGTTGTAACGTCAGGCGTACCGCCTGCCACCCTCCGACGCCCACCTCATCATCCCCAGCATCCGCATCCGGAGCCCCTGCACACGGGCCACCCGCCGACTCGCCGTCCCTACAGAAGGAGACAAAGATACGAGAGGGAAGAGGGATGCAGCATGCCGCGCCCACGCGCGATCTCCACACACGAGGGGGAGGACTTCACCCCGTATTACGAGGGCGAGGAGCTCTCCGACACATACTGGGTCGAATCCCCAGCGATCACGAAGCCCTATACGTACTTCTCGTACATGTGGGATTAGAATAAGCACACTACTCATACATGTACATACACACCAACACACACCTAGATTTAAGTAAATATATGTATATATTTTATTCATGCACGGTTATGTTCCGTGCACTCGCGCGCACACTCGACGCTCGCGGCTCACGCTTAACGCGGGCCGCGCCCCACTCCGAACGGCCGCCCCACCACGAGGGCCGAGCGGCCGCCCTACTCCGACCGTCCGCCCCACCGCGAGGGCCCAGCGACTCGCGCGCCGCGCGACCCGAGGAGGTCGCGGACGCGAGATCCGAGAGTCAGTTCGCGTCTCATCTCCGAACCGGAGAGTTCCAATCTCGCCTCCGAACGGAGGAGTTCCAATCTCGCCTCCGAACGGAGGAGTTCCAATCTCATCTCCGAACTGGAGAGTTCATATCTCATCTCCGAACCGAGGAGTTCTAATCCAGCATCCGAACGATGCACTTCCGATCCGAGCAATAGGCTCATTCGCAACGAGCAATTAGCTCTAATGCATTCGTCTCTATCCATACTCCCATAGCGGAGTCCGTTCGATACTTTATACTATTTCTAATTCTCATTGTAATCGCTAGTCAGTAACTTAGAATTTAGTCAAGTGTATCTAGTATAGTGAAATCATAGAATATAGTTTATTTTTACCAGATTCAAAGTATCTTTATTCGAGTTCAAATACAATTCCTTAATTCTAATCCACGGGTACGCTCGCGATTATTCTAATTCTATATCTCATCTACGATAGTCTTGAGGCTCGACGACTAGAGCGAACCAGCGCTTAGTTGCTCCATCCTCACTTCTACCGTGTACAGAATATCTTGCGCCCAGGTCGATCCCGGTAAGCTAGAGCGAACCAACGCTTAGCCGTGCCGTATTCAACCGAGGTTCAAGTATTCTCGATGAGCCTTGCACCTCCGACAAAGCGTACACGACGCGCGGGGAGGAGAGAGTTCATTCGTCGTCTCGCTCGGGAATACGTGGGTGATGCACCAGAATATTCAATTTCCTACGTTCGAGTCCTGGTTCCTGTGAAGGAGGTTTCCTTCGCCGCACGACCCGTACGAGTCGCCAATCGTCAGGGCCAAACGCCGATACCTGCCAGCCGGAGTCAACCCGCCTGGACGCTTATTCCCGTAGACGTACCTCCGTTCCAGCCGTACGCCGCCGCCATCCCGGTTACGGATCCAAGGCGCTCCAGGTACCTGGAAAGAGAAATCAGACAGCGGAATCAAGCCTTCGCAAGGTAAGTTTAGTGTTAGTTACCGTTTTATCGAGTCCGAAACGCCAACGAACCCGGTCCGGACGCAATTCGCGTTATTTTCGGGAACGGTTACGACTTTGTGCCACCGTTGCGAGCGCAACCGCACCTCGGGACGTGACACGAAAGTTATTTTTGGTGACAGCGGTGGGATAGCCACGCGTTTCCTCCGGAAATTCTGCCGAAAGGAACCGCGAAACTAGATATGGCAACCCGGACTCCGACAAAAACGCGCCAGCAGACACAGCGAGCCGCCGCGATGGCCGATTCTGAACGCGAAAAACGCACTAGCAGAACGCTTGATTTCCAAGACGCTATCGCCGAGCCTCTTCCTAGTACCGCGCAACAAAATATTTCCGCGAAAAATACGAAAGCGACCGATCCGAGTAATGCCGCGTTGCTCCAGCAAATAGAAATTTTACGCCGTGAATTAGAATCTATTCGCAGAACGCCTGATTTAACGCGCGACGATACCGTTTCGCTGGATATTCCTCGGGGAAATCCGCTTTCCGCACATAATTCGAGCTCTGATTTCAATACAAATAGTTCGCAACACGACGAGCTATCGCTTAAGCAGGCCCTCGAAGCCGTGCCGACATTCGATGGTCAGAACATTCCTATTCTTCAGTTTACCCGAGCGTGTAAACGCGCTTATGAGCTTATCCCTAATGGGTGCGAGCGAACTTTCACACGCCTGCTTAAGGGAAAACTCAAGGGTCGTGCCTACGCCGCGCTAGAAGACGAGCCGTGTTACACAATACTCGAATTAACGGACGTTCTTCGCAGCACTTTTTGCTCCGTAAAATCAGCTCATCATTACCGGGGTGAACTTGCTAATATATTTATGCGCGCGAACGAGCACATTCTAGATTACATCGGTCGAGTAAAAGATCTTAGAACCGCTATAATTGATTGCGAAAGGCTTGCTCGACGAGACACACCGGAATCGCTCGATGACGTAGACGCGCTCACATTACAATGTTTTAAAGACGGTCTCATTCCAGAAATTCGAATGCAAATGACGGTAAATTCATTCGGTACATTGCGAGAAACGTTCGCTCGAGCGCGGGAGCTCTATCAAATGCACGAACGTGATTGCAACCGGCTAGGTAGATCGCGTGTCGCGCGACCAGAATCGCGCGAAAAACCAGCCGAAATTATTTGCCGAAAATGCAATAATATCGGACATTACGCGACCGAGTGTCGGCTCAGACCGCCATCGCCGTACCGACCGCAGGAATACTTGCGATCCAGGGACGTACCGCCTCCTACTCGAGGCCCCGCGTACGAACAACCGAGACAAATCGTAGCCAGGGACGCGCCCAAATTTTGTCGCTATTGCAAGACCCCGGGGCACGAAATAGGCGAGTGCCGAAAAAGGCAGTACAACAACGCGGTAAATAAAAATTCGGGAAACGACAATGGCCTCCGCACCCGCCGCGAGACAGGTGGCGAGGCCGCGCACCAAGTCCGTCCTCTCGCCGCGAACAACTCCAACGCGGAAATCGACGAAACGCCGCGATAAACATAACCGGAAAAACTAGCACGCGAAACGTAATTTTAAAATCCGATCTTCTAATTTCACCAACTCGCTTCATGGTGGACACTGGGGCGGAAATAAATATTATAAAACGTTCGGCTCTAAAAGCATCCGCGCGAATCGATAAGTCCGAGATCGTCATAATAACAGGGGTAACCGATGGCAAAACCGCAACCTTAGGGACGGTGAATCTTGTCATTTTCGGTCGCGTCGTTCCTTTTAATGTGGTCGAGGACGATTTTCCCCTTAAACCAAGCGGGATCCTCGGCTCCGGGTTCTGTATGGACGCAGAAATCTCCTTTCCAAATAAAATAATCAAATGGAATGGTAAAAGAATCCCTTTCGAAGACGATATCGAAGCACTCGAGGAACCGTCACCGGACTCGAAAATAAAGCCTCTCCTATCGCCGAAACGTAAACAAGCGCCGCGCACGGAATCTATTCCCCCTCCGCCGCCGCGCCCGCCGCGTAAATCATCGCCTCCGCTGAAACGTGATGCAGCAACGAAATCGAAGCTTCGAACGCAAGACAAAGCAGCTTCTCCGAAGTCAGGAGACCGTATCTCCATTCCGCCGAGATCAAATATCGGTATCAAGGTCCGCGTAGTTAATTCGAACCTCGCGGAAGGTATAATTCCTCGTATCGATCTTGCGCCGGGTATATTTTTCGGAAACGCTCTCGTCAGAGTAATTCGGGGCAAAGCGGTAACTCGAATAATTAATTCATCCGACCGCGCCGTCGAAATCGCGTTACCAGAAATCGTACTTGAGCCCGCGCAAATCATGACTCCCCTCCATAAGGAGGATAGTCCGTCGCTGTATCCGGCTTTTTCTAAATCTACTAAATCCAACGTATCCGCCGTACCGATCGGCTCATCCCAAAAAGGGAAAACTTCTATTTCTTTCTCGAGTCAGACACCATACTCGACAATCGAAACTCCTCCTTCGCGTTGCAAAATCGCGAATGTTCAGCAAATCTCCTATGCTCAGGCGGTTAAAAAATAATGTACAACAGTCGCCGTTAAAACAAACATCGAAATCCGCCAATCCTTCGAAATCTCGTCTAGATCGACTTCTTAGTCTCCTCCGTCTCGACCACCTCAACGCAGAGGAAAGAGAGCACGTCGTCCGTCTCGTTCAAAGCACGCAGGAGCTTTTTCACATTGAGGGGGATAAATTAGGGCATACGTCAGCAACCACGCACAAGATTCCAACCGTCGACGACCGCCCCGTCAATGTGAAACAATACCGTTTCCCACCAGCTCATAAGGAGGAGATTCGACGACAAGTCGACAAATTTTTACAAAATGGTGTCATCTCTCCGTCAAAATCACCATATAATTCGCCATTGTGGGTTGTCCCAAAGAAACCGGACTCCCTGGGCAACAAGCAATGGCGCGTCGTCATCGACTACCGCGCACTCAATGAGAAATCTGTCGCCGATGCCTATCCCCTCCCTTGCATTACCGAGATACTTGATCAGCTCGGGAGCGCGAAGTATTTTAGTACATTCGATCTCGCGAGCGGATTTCACCAGATCCCAATGGAGCCCGCCGATGCTCCCAAAACCGCTTTTTCGACGCCTCACGGGCATTATGAATTTAAAAGAATGCCATTCGGATTAAAAAATGCGCCAGCGACGTTCCAACGACTTATGGACAATGTCCTGTCCGGTCTCCAGGGGAACGAAATTTTCGTCTATTTGGACGACATTGTTATCTACGCTAGCTCTCTTCAAGAACATCGACTTAAATTCGATAAATTAACTCAACGGCTCAAAGAAGCTAATTTAGTATTGCAGCCGGATAAGTGCGAATTCTTGAGGAGAGAAGTAAGCTATTTGGGTCATATTATCAGTGAGCACGGTGTAAAACCTGACCCTGCGAAAATTAGCGCCGTCAAAAATTTTCCGCGCCCGCGCAACGCGAAACAGATCAAACAATTCCTCGGGCTCGCGGGATACTACAGGCGGTTCATCGCAAATTTTTCTAATATTGCTAAGCCACTTACAAATTTGTTAAAAAAAGACGCGCCCTTTGTATGGCGTAACGAGCAAGAGAATTCACTCGTCAAACTCCGAGATTGCCTATGCGAAGCGCCTATCTTGCAGTACCCCAACTTCAAACAACCATTCGTGATAACGACCGACGCGTCCGCCGAAGCTATTGGTGCTATCTTGAGTCAAGGACCAATAGGCCGCGACTTGCCAATCGCGTACACGTCGCGACTGTTAAACGCTGCGGAGAAAAACTACTCCACGATCGAGAAGGAGTGTCTGGCGATTGTCTACGCCGTCCATTACTTTCGTCCATACATATACGGTAATCAATTCAAACTCGTTACCGACCATCGACCGTTAGTGTGGATGAATTCGGTCAAGGACCCGTCAAGTAGACTCGTACGGTGGAGGCTTAAGTTAGCGGAATTTGACTACGAGATGGTCTATAAAAGTGGAAAAACGAACCTTAATGCGGACGCATTGTCGCGGAATCCCGCTCAAATTTTTCCGCTCTCGTATTCAGAAAACTCGGAGGACGACATCTTCGATGTGCCTCCGGAAACCCGTAAAAAGTATACCACACTAGCGCCTCCTCCTACTCCGGTAACATCAGAACCTGAATTACCGACTCCAGGCACATCCTTCCGTACCAACACAGCATCTCCTCCGCAAGTCGCCAGCGACAGCACCGACTTCTATACTCCTGCTCCAAATGAATTTTTCCGACGCGAACCTCTATTTAATTTCAGCCGTGACGCATTATCAACGCGACGAGACAATGTAGTTGTCTTCGTCACGCAATCTGGGCACCCCTATGACACGGGCGCCAAAGATCTAGCGAACGCTGAAAAATTCCTTCCAAACAAAAATCACGTTCTTACCAAAGCCAAAGTCATACAAATCGGAAACGAATTCCAAATCCAGCTTCCAATCATCGAACATTCCACCAGATCAATCAATTTCCAGACCGTAATAGAAACATTCAGATCCTTGTGCGACGTTGTAAACGAATTACAATTACAAACATTTAGTATCGCACAAACCTATCTAGACTCCGTATCCTGGTCCCGAATCCAGAAAATCCTTCAAGACCTGTTTTACGAAACAACTGTCCAGATTACGGTCTGCCAGGGCCTCATTAAAACCCCTTCGGTCGAAGAGCGACTGAAAATAATAAGAGAAAACCACGACTCCCCTGTGGGAGGTCACAAAGGGGTTAATAAAACTTATTCTCGCATCAGACAACAATACTTTTGGCCAAACATGAAAACACAAATACAAGAATATATTGGCAAATGTAAAAGTTGTCAGACAGAGAAACTGGTCCGGGTAAAGACCAGACAGCCTCTCACTTTAACCGACACCCCTGGCAGGGCATTCGATAAGATTTCAATGGACGTAATGGGTCCTCTTCCCGAAACTTCCGACGGTTATACGAGTATCCTCACGATCCAAGATCTCCTCACTAAATACTCAGTCGCAGTTCCTCTCAAAACCACCACCGCAGTAGACATTGCCGAAGCTTTAATAAAAGAATTCATTTGTAAGTTCGGATGCCCGAAAGGCATACTCACGGACCAAGGTTCGAACTTTATAAATAGCTTGATTAAAGCCATAGCAATCAAATTCCGTATTAAGCAATACAAGTCCACTGCGTTCCATCCACAGACAAACGGGTCCGTTGAACGATCTCACCACGTCCTGGCCGAATATCTGAAGCATTACATAGAGTCGAGTAACGATTGGGTGAATTGGTTACCGTATGCAATGTTTTCATACAACACCAGTGTGCACGAGGGTACATTATACACCCCACACGAACTAGTGTTCGGCAGGATAGCTAGGACGCCGTCAGCCACTCCTTTTCAAGACAGCTCTGATAACGAAACATATAGCGACTATCTTATACAACTTCAGGAGAAAATCACGAAATCTCAGAATTTGGCTAAAGCCAATCTAGACAATGCGAAACGCCGTTCTAAATATTATTATGACCAAAATCTCAATGTCCAAAACTTCGAGGTAGGCCAATGGGTCTATCTTTTAAAAGAGCCGAACAAACATAAGTTCCAGGCACAGTATTCTGGACCGTACCGTATCCTCGAAATTTTGGGCAACTGTAATGTTAAGCTGAATGTAAAAGGGCGCCATAAAATTGTTCATACGAACAAAATCAAAATTTGTAAACGAATGCATAGTATGCAGAGTGTGGATGCTAGTGAAAGAAAAGTGCGAAAAACTGAAAATGAAGCCAGTGAGAGCAGTGACATTCAAACGAACGCTGAAAGTGAAAGCGACGAAAGTGCCTGCAGTCCGAAGGAAGCCCGCAGCCACGGTCCAAACTCCAAACGTTATCGCCAGGATCAACCAGGCGAAAAACCTCAGATTCCGCAGCATCCAGCCGACAGGACCAAGAGAAGGATCCAGCATCCCGAAATCTACCCAACAGACAAGAGATCTCGGCATGGCCGAGATTCTTTTTCCAAGGGGGGTGGTGTAACGTCAGGCGTACCGCCTGCCACCCTCCGGCGTCCACCTCATCATCCCCAGCATCCGTATCCGGAGCCCCTGCACACGGGCCACCCGCCGACTCGCCGTCCCTACAGAAGGAGACAAAGGTACGAGAGGGAAGAGGGATGCAGCATGCCGCGCCCACGCGCGATCTCCACACACGAGGGGGAGGACTTCACCCCGTATTACGAGGGCGAGGAGCTCTCCGACACATACTGGGTCGAATCCCCAGCGATCACGAAGCCCTATACGTACTTCTCGTACATGTGGGATTAGAATAAGCACACTACTCACCTATGTACATACACACCAACACACACCTAGATTTAAGTGAATATATGTATATATTTTATTCATGCACGGTTATGTTCCGTTGCACTCGCGCGCACACTCGACGCTCGCGGCTCACGCTTAACGCGGGCCGCGCCCCACTCCGAACGGCCGCCCCACCACGAGGGCCGAGCGGCCGCCCTACTCTGACCGTCCGCCCCACCGCGAGGGCCCAGCGACTCGCGCGCCGCGCGACCCGAGGAGGTCGCGGACGCGAGATCCGAGAGTCAGTTCCAATCTCACCTCCGAACGGGAGAGTTGGTATCTCATCTCCGAACTGGAGAGTTCATATCTCATCTCCGAACCGAGGAGTTCTAATCCAGCATCCGAACGATGCACTTCCGATCCGAGCAATAGGCTCATTCGCAACGAGCAATTAGCTCTAATGCATTCGTCTCTATCCATACTCCCATAGCGGAGTCCGTTCAATACTTTATACTATTTCTAATTCTCATTGTAATCGCTAGTCAGTAACTTAGAATTTAGTCAAGTGTATCTAGTATAGTGAAATCATAGAATATAGTTTATTTTTACCAGATTCAAAGTATCTTTATTCGAGTTCAAATACAATTCCTTAATTCTAATCCACGGGTACGCTCGCGATTATTCTAATTCTATATCTCATCTACGATAGTCTTGAGGCTCGACGACTAGAGCGAACCAGCGCTTAGTTGCTCCATCCTCACTTCTACCGTGTACAGAATATCTTGCGCCCAGGTCGATCCCGGTAAGCTAGAGCGAACCAACGCTTAGCCGTGCCGTATTCAACCGAGGTTCAAGTATTCTCGATGAGCCTTGCACCTCCGACAAAGCGTACACGACGCGCGGGGAGGAGAGAGTTCATTCGTCGTCTCGCTCGGGAATACGTGGGTGATGCACCAGAATATTCAATTTCCTACGTTCGAGTCCTGGTTCCTGTGAAGGAGGTTTCCTTCGCCGCACGACCCGTACGAGTCGCCAATCGTCAGGGCCAAACGCCGATACCTGCCAGCCGGAGTCAACCCGCCTGGACGCTTATTCCCGTAGACGTACCTCCGTTCCAGCCGTACGCCGCCGCCATCCCGGTTGCGGATCCAAGGCGCTCCAGGTACCTGGAAGGAGAAATCAGACAGCGGAATCAAGCCTTCGCAAGGTAAGTTTAGTGTTAGTTACCGTTTTATCGAGTCCGAAACGCCAACGAACCCGGTCCGGACGCAATTCGCGTTATTTTCGGGAACGGTTACGACTTTGTGCCACCGTTGCGAGCGCAACCGCACCTCGGGACGTGACAATACGTAGACATCTGCAAACGCTATTTTCTAGCAAGGAAGTGTCGCATTTACATTCATTTGAAGTGTAGGCGAGGAATACATAACACTTCGCAATGTATATTACATCTTGTCATGAAACATAGAAATGAGTTGCGATATCTTGTTTTAAGAAGCATTTGAACACTATTGCTTCGATACGTAGACATCTGCAAACGCTATTTCCTAGCAAGGAAGTGTCGCATTTTCGTCCATTTGAATCGTAGACGAGGAATGCATAACACTTCGCAATGAATATTATATCTTATCATGAAACATAGAAATGAGGTGCGATATGTCGTTTTAAGAAGCATTAGAACTCTATCCCTACGATACGTAGACATCTGCAAACGCTATATCCTTGCAAGGAAGAGTCGCATTTACATTCATTTGAAGTGTAGACGAAGAATACATGACACTTCGCAAATCATATTATATCTTACCATGAAACATTGAAATGAGATGCGATATCGCGTTTTAAGAAGCATTTGAACTCTATTGCTTCGATACGTAGGCATCTGCAATCGCTATTTCCTTGCAAGGAAGTGTCGCATTTACATTCATTTGAAGTGTAGACGAGGAATACATGACACTTCGCAAATCGTATTATATCTTACCATGAAACATGGAAATGAGATGCGATATCGCGTTCTAAGAAGCATCAGAAATCCATTGCTACGATACGCAGACATCTGCAAACGCTATTTCCTTACAAGGAAGTGTCGCATTTACATTCTGTAACGTCAGGCGTACCGCCTGCCACCCTCCGGCGTCCACCTCATCATCCCCAGCATCCGTATCCGGAGCCCCTGCACACGGGCCACCCGCCGACTCGCCGTCCCTACAGAAGGAGACAAAGGTACGAGAGGGAAGAGGGATGCAGCATGCCGCGCCCACGCGCGATCTCCACACACGAGGGGGAGGACTTCACCCCGTATTACGAGGGCGAGGAGCTCTCCGACACGTACTGGGTCGAATCCCCAGCAATCACGAAGCCCTATACGTACTTCTCGTACATGTGGGATTAGAATAAGCACACTACTCATATATGTACATACACACCAACACACACCTAGATTTAAGTAAATATATGTATATATTTTATTCATGCACGGTTATGTTCCGTGCACTCGCGCGCACACTCGACGCTCGCGGCTCACGCTTAACGCGGGCCGCACCCCACTCCGAACGGCCGCCCCACCACGAGGGCCGAGCGGCCGCCCTACTCCGACCGTCCGCCCCACCGCGAGGGCCCAGCGACTCGCGCGCCGCGCGACCCGAGGAGGTCGCGGACGCGAGATCCGAGAGTTCAGTTCGCGTCTCATCTCCGAACCGGAGAGTTCCCAACTCATCTCCGAACTGGAGAGTTCCAATCTCATCTCCGAACTGGAGAGTTCTAATCCAGCATCCGAACGATGCACCTCCGATCCGAGCAATAGGCTCATTCGCAACGAGCAATTAGCTCTAATGCATTCGTCTCTATCCATACTCCCATAGCGGAGTCCGTTCGATACTTTATACTATTTCTAATTCTCATTGTAATCGCTAGTCAGTAACTTAGAATTTAGTCAAGTGTATCTAGTATAGTGAAATCATAGAATATAGTTTATTTTTACCAGATTCAAAGTATCTTTATTCGAGTTCAAATACAATTCCTTAATTCTAATCCACGGGTACGCTCGCGATTATTCTAATTCTATATCTCATCTACGATAGTCTTGAGGCTCGACGACTAGAGCGAACCAGCGCTTAGTTGCTCCATCCTCACTTCTACCGTGTACAGAATATCTTGCGCCCAGGTCGATCCCGGTAAGCTAGAGCGAACCAACGCTTAGCCGTGCCGTATTCAACCGAGGTTCAAGTATTCTCGATGAGCCTTGCACCTCCGACAAAGCGTACACGACGCGCGGGGAGGAGAGAGTTCATTCGTCGTCTCGCTCGGGAATACGTGGGTGATGCACCAGAATATTCAATTTCCTACGTTCGAGTCCTGGTTCCTGTGAAGGAGGTTTCCTTCGCCGCACGACCCGTACGAGTCGCCAATCGTCAGGGCCAAACGCCGATACCTGCCAGCCGGAGTCAACCCGCCTGGACGCTTATTCCCGTAGACGTACCTCCGTTCCAGCCGTACGCCGCCGCCATCCCGGTTACGGATCCAAGGCGCTCCAGGTACCTGGAAAGAGAAATCAGACAGCGGAATCAAGCCTTCGCAAGGTAAGTTTAGTGTTAGTTACCGTTTTATCGAGTCCGAAACGCCAACGAACCCGGTCCGGACGCAATTCGCGTTATTTTCGGGAACGGTTACGACTTTGTGCCACCGTTGCGAGCGCAACCGCACCTCGGGACGTGACACGAAAGTTATTTTTGGTGACAGCGGTGGGATAGCCACGCGTTTCCTCCGGAAATTCCGCCGAAAGGAACCGCGAAACTAGATATGGCAACCCGGACTCCGACAAAAACGCGCCAGCAGACACAGCGAGCCGCCGCGATGGCCGATTCCGAACGCGAAAAACGCACTAGCAGAACGCTCGACTTCCAAGACGCTATCGCCGAGCCTCTTCCTAGTACCGCGCAACCAAATACTTCCGCGAAAAATACGAAAGCGACCGATCCGAGTAATGCCGCGTTGCTCCAGCAAATAGAAATTTTACGTCGTGAATTAGAATCTATTCGCAGAACGCCTGATTTAACGCGCGACGATACCGTTTCGCTGGATATTCCTCGGGGAAATCCGCTTTCCGCACATAATTCGAGCTCTGATTTCAATACAAATAGTTCGCAACACGACGAGCTATCGCTTAAGCAGGCCCTCGAAGCCGTGCCGACATTCGATGGTCAGAACATTCCCATTCTTCAGTTTACCCGAGCGTGTAAACGCGCTTATGAGCTTATCCCTAATGGGTGCGAGCGAACTTTCACACGCCTGCTTAAGGGAAAACTCAAGGGTCGTGCCTACGCCGCGCTAGAAGACGAGCCGTGTTACACAATACTCGAATTAACGGACGTTCTTCGCAGCACATTTTGCTCCGTAAAATCAGCTCATCATTATCGGGGTGAACTTGCCAATATATTTATGCGCGCGAACGAGCACATTCTAGATTACATCGGTCGAGTAAAAGATCTTAGAACCGCCATAATTGATTGCGAAAGGCTTGCTCGACGAGACACACCGGAATCGCTCGATGACGTAGACGCGCTCACATTACAATGTTTTAAAGACGGTCTCATTCCGGAAATTCGAATGCAAATGACGATAAATTCATTCGGCACATTGCGAGAAACGTTCGCTCGAGCGCGAGAGCTTTACCAAATGCACGAACGTGATTGCAACCGACTAGGTAGATCGCGCGTCGCGCGACCAGAATCGCGCGAAAAACCAGCCGAAGTTATTTGCCGAAAATGTAATAATATCGGACATTACGCGACCGAGTGTCGGCTCAGACCGCCATCGCCGTACCGACCGCAGGAATACCGTGACGCTTACTTGCGATCCAGGGACGTACCGCCTCCTACTCGAGGCCCCGCGTACGAACAACCGAGACAAATCGTAGCCAGGGACGCGCCCAAATTTTGTCGCTATTGCAAGACCCCGGGGCACGAAATAGGCGAGTGCCGCAAAAGACAGTACAACAACGCGGTAAATAAAAATTCGGGAAACGACAATGGCCTCCGCACCCGCCGCGAGACAGGTGGCGAGGCCGCGCACCAAGTCCGTCCTCTCGCCGCGAACAACTCCAACGCGGAAATCGACGAAACGCCGCGATAAACATAACCGGAAAAACTAGCACGCCAAACGTAATTCTAAAATCCGATCTTCTAATTTCACCAACTCGCTTCATGGTGGACACTGGGGCGGAAATAAATATTATAAAACGTTCGGCTCTAAAAGCATCCGCGCGAATCGATAAGTCCGAGATCGTAATAATAACAGGGGTAACCGATGGCAAAACCGCAACCTTAGGGACGGTGAATCTTGTCATTTTCGGTCGCGTCGTCCCTTTTAATGTGGTCGAGGATGATTTTCCCCTTAAACCAAGCGGGATCCTCGGCTCCGGGTTCTGTATGGACGCAGAAATCTCTTTTCCAAATAAAATAATCAAATGGAATGGTAAGAGAATTCCTTTCGAAGACGATATCGAAACACTCGAGGAACCGTCACCGGACTCGAAAATAAAGCCTCTCCTATCGCCGAAACGTAAACAAGCGCCGCGCACGGAATCTATTCCCCCTCCGCCGCCGCGCCCGCCGCGTAAATCATCGCCTCCGCTGAAACGCGATGCAGCAACGAAATCGAAGCTTCGAACGCAAGACAAAGCAGCTTCTCCGAAGTCAGGAGACCGTATCTCCATTCCGCCGAGATCAAATATCGGTATCAAGGTCCGCGTAGTTAATTCGAACCTCGCGGAAGGTATAATTCCCCGTATCGATCTTGCGCCGGGTATATTTTTCGGAAACGCTCTCGTCAGAGTAATTCGGGGCAAAGCGGTAACTCGAATAATTAATTCATCCGACCGCGCCGTCGAAATCGCGTTACCAGAAATCGTACTTGAGCCCGCGCAAATCATGACTCCCCTCCACGAGGAGGATAGTCCGTCGCTGTATCCGGTTTTTTCTAAATCTACTAAATCTAACGTATCCGCCGTACCGATCGGCTCATCCCAAAAAGGGAAAACTTCTATTTCTTTCTCGAGTCAGACACCATATTCGACACTCGAAACTCCTCCTTCGCGTTGCAAAATCGCGAATACTCAGCAAATCTCCTATGCTCAGGCGGTTAAAAATAATGTACAACAGGCGCCGTTAAAACCAACATCGAAATCCGCCAACCTTTCGAAATCTCGCTTAGATCGAATTCTTAGTCTCCTCCGTCTCGACCACCTCAACGCAGAGGAAAGAGAGCACGTCGTCCGTCTCGTTCAAAGCACGCAGGAGCTTTTTCACATTGAGGGGGACAAATTAGGGCATACGTCAGCAACCACGCACAAGATTCCAACCGTCGACGACCGCCCCGTCAATGTGAAACAATACCGTTTCCCACCAGCTCATAAGGAGGAGATTCGACGACAAGTCGACAAATTTTTACAAAATGGTGTCATCTCTCCGTCAAAATCACCATATAATTCGCCATTGTGGGTTGTCCCAAAGAAACCGGACTCCTTGGGCAACAAGCAATGGCGCGTCGTCATCGACTACCGCGCACTCAATGAGAAATCTGTCGCCGATGCCTATCCCCTCCCTTGCATTACCGAGATACTTGATCAGCTCGGGAGTGCGAAGTATTTTAGTACATTCGATCTCGCGAGCGGATTTCACCAGATCCCAATGGAGCCCGCCGATGCTCCTAAAACTGCTTTTTCGACGCCTCACGGGCATTATGAATTTAAAAGAATGCCATTCGGATTAAAAAATGCGCCAGCGACGTTCCAACGACTTATGGACAATGTCCTGTCCGGTCTCCAGGGGAACGAAATTTTCGTCTATTTGGACGACATTGTTATCTACGCTAGCTCTCTTCAAGAACATCGACTTAAATTCGATAAATTAACTCAACGGCTCAAAGAAGCTAATTTAGTATTGCAGCCGGATAAGTGCGAATTCTTGAGGAGAGAAGTAAGCTATTTGGGTCATATTATCAGTGAGCACGGTGTAAAACCTGACCCTGCGAAAATTAGCGCCGTCAAAAACTTTCCGCGCCCGCGCAACGCGAAACAGATCAAACAATTCCTCGGGCTCGCGGGATACTACAGGCGGTTCATCGCAAATTTTTCCAATATTGCTAAGCCTCTAACGAATTTGTTAAAAAAGGACGCGCCCTTTGTATGGCGTAACGAGCATGAGAATTCATTCGTCAAACTCCGAGATTGCCTATGCGAAGCGCCTATCTTGCAGTACCCCAACTTTAAACAACCATTCGTGATAACGACCGACGCGTCCGCCGAAGCTATTGGTGCTATCTTGAGTCAAGGACCAATAGGCCGCGACTTGCCAATCGCGTACACGTCGCGACTGTTAAACGCTGCGGAGAAAAACTACTCCACGATCGAGAAGGAGTGTCTGGCGATTGTCTACGCCGTCCATTACTTTCGTCCATACATATACGGTAATCAATTCAAACTCGTTACCGACCATCGACCGTTAGTGTGGATGAATTCGGTCAAGGACCCGTCAAGTAGACTCGTACGGTGGAGGCTTAAGTTAGCGGAATTTGACTACGAGATGGTCTATAAAAGTGGAAAAACGAACCTTAATGCGGACGCATTGTCGCGGAATCCCGCTCAAATTTTTCCGCTCTCGTATTCAGAAAACTCGGAGGACGACATCTTCGATGTGCCTCCGGAAACCCGTAAAAAGTATACCACACTAGCGCCTCCTCCTACTCCGGTAACATCAGAACCTGAATTACCGACTCCAGGCACGTCCTTCCGTACCAACACAGCACCACCTCCGCAAGTCGCCAGCGACAGCACCGACTTCTATACTCCTGCTCCAAATGAATTTTTCCGACGCGAACCTCTATTTAATTTCAGCCGTGACGCATTATCAACGCGACGAGACAATGTAGTTGTCTTCGTCACGCAATCTGGGCACCCCTATGACACGGGCGCCAAAGATCTAGCGAACGCTGAAAAATTCCTTCCAAACAAAAATCACGTTCTTACCAAAGCCAAAGTCATACAAATCGGAAACGAATTCCAAATCCAGCTTCCAATCATCGAACATTCCACCAGATCAATCAATTTCCAGACCGTAATAGAAACATTCAGATCCTTGTGCGACGTTGTAAACGAATTACAATTACAAACATTTAGTATCGCACAAACCTATCTAGACTCCGTATCCTGGTCCCGAATCCAGAAAATCCTTCAGGACCTGTTTTATGAAACAACTGTCCAGATTACGGTCTGCCAGGGCCTCATTAAAACCCCTTCGGTCGAAGAGCGACTGAAAATAATAAGAGAAAACCACGACTCCCCTGTGGGAGGTCACAAAGGGGTTAATAAAACTTATTCTCGCATCAGACAACAATACTTTTGGCCAAACATGAAAACACAAATACAAGAATATATTGGCAAATGTAAAAGTTGTCAGACAGAGAAACTGGTCCGGGTAAAGACCAGACAGCCTCTCACTTTAACCGACACCCCTGGCAGGGCATTCGATAAGATTTCAATGGACGTAATGGGTCCTCTTCCCGAAACTTCCGACGGTTATACGAGTATCCTCACGATCCAAGATCTCCTCACTAAATACTCAGTCGCAGTTCCTCTCAAAACCACCACCGCAGTAGACATTGCCGAAGCTTTAATAAAAGAATTCATTTGTAAGTTCGGATGCCCGAAAGGCATACTCACGGACCAAGGTTCGAACTTTATAAACAGCTTGATTAAAGCCATAGCAATCAAATTCCGTATTAAGCAATACAAGTCCACTGCGTTCCATCCACAGACAAACGGGTCCGTTGAACGATCTCACCACGTCCTGGCCGAATATCTGAAGCATTACATAGAGTCGAGTAACGATTGGGTGAATTGGTTACCGTACGCAATGTTTTCATACAACACCAGTGTGCACGAGGGTACATTATACACCCCACACGAACTAGTGTTCGGCAGGATAGCTAGGACGCCGTCAGCCACTCCTTTTCAGGACAGCTCTGATAACGAAACTTATAGCGACTATCTTATACAACTTCAGGAGAAAATCTCGAAATCTCAGGATTTGGCTAAAGCCAATCTAGACAATGCGAAACGCCGTTCTAAATATTATTATGACCGAAATCTCAATGTCCAAAACTTCGAGGTAGGCCAATGGGTCTATCTTTTAAAAGAGCCGAACAAACATAAGTTCCAGGCACAATACTCTGGACCGTACCGTATCCTCGAAATTTTGGGCAACTGTAATGTTAAGCTAAATGTAAAAGGGCGCCATAAAATTGTTCATACGAACAAAATCAAAATTTGTAAACGAATGCATAGTATGCAGAGTGTGGATGCTAGTGAAAGAAAAGTGCGAAAAACTGAAAATGAAGTCAGTGAGAGCAGTGACATTCAAACGAACGCTGAAAGTGAAAGCGACGAAAGTGCCTGCAATCCGAAGGAAGCCCGCAGCCACGGTCCAAACTCCAAACGTTATCGCCAGGATCAACCAGGCGAAAAACCTCAGATTCCGCAGCATCCAGCCGACAGGACCAAGAGAAGGATCCAGCATCCCGAAATCTACCCAACAGACAAGAGATCTCGGCATGGCCGAGATTCTTTTTCCAAGGGGGGTGGTGTAACGTCAGGCGTACCGCCTGCCACCCTCCGGCGTCCACCTCATCATCCCCAGCATCCGTATCCGGAGCCCCTGCACACGGGCCACCCGCCGACTCGCCGTCCCTACAGAAGGAGACAAAGGTACGAGAGGGAAGAGGGATGCAGCATGCCGCGCCCACGCGCGATCTCCACACACGAGGGGGAGGACTTCACCCCGTATTACGAGGGCGAGGAGCTCTCCGACACGTACTGGGTCGAATCCCCAGCAATCACGAAGCCCTATACGTACTTCTCGTACATGTGGGATTAGAATAAGCACACTACTCATATATGTACATACACACCAACACACACCTAGATTTAAGTAAATATATGTATATATTTTATTCATGCACGGTTATGTTCCGTGCACTCGCGCGCACACTCGACGCTCGCGGCTCACGCTTAACGCGGGCCGCACCCCACTCCGAACGGCCGCCCCACCACGAGGGCCGAGCGGCCGCCCTACTCCGACCGTCCGCCCCACCGCGAGGGCCCAGCGACTCGCGCGCCGCGCGACCCGAGGAGGTCGCGGACGCGAGATCCGAGAGTTCAGTTCGCGTCTCATCTCCGAACCGGAGAGTTCCCAACTCATCTCCGAACTGGAGAGTTCCAATCTCATCTCCGAACTGGAGAGTTCTAATCCAGCATCCGAACGATGCACCTCCGATCCGAGCAATAGGCTCATTCGCAACGAGCAATTAGCTCTAATGCATTCGTCTCTATCCATACTCCCATAGCGGAGTCCGTTCGATACTTTATACTATTTCTAATTCTCATTGTAATCGCTAGTCAGTAACTTAGAATTTAGTCAAGTGTATCTAGTATAGTGAAATCATAGAATATAGTTTATTTTTACCAGATTCAAAGTATCTTTATTCGAGTTCAAATACAATTCCTTAATTCTAATCCACGGGTACGCTCGCGATTATTCTAATTCTATATCTCATCTACGATAGTCTTGAGGCTCGACGACTAGAGCGAACCAGCGCTTAGTTGCTCCATCCTCACTTCTACCGTGTACAGAATATCTTGCGCCCAGGTCGATCCCGGTAAGCTAGAGCGAACCAACGCTTAGCCGTGCCGTATTCAACCGAGGTTCAAGTATTCTCGATGAGCCTTGCACCTCCGACAAAGCGTACACGACGCGCGGGGAGGAGAGAGTTCATTCGTCGTCTCGCTCGGGAATACGTGGGTGATGCACCAGAATATTCAATTTCCTACGTTCGAGTCCTGGTTCCTGTGAAGGAGGTTTCCTTCGCCGCACGACCCGTACGAGTCGCCAATCGTCAGGGCCAAACGCCGATACCTGCCAGCCGGAGTCAACCCGCCTGGACGCTTATTCCCGTAGACGTACCTCCGTTCCAGCCGTACGCCGCCGCCATCCCGGTTGCGGATCCAAGGCGCTCCAGGTACCTGGAAAGAGAAATCAGACAGCGGAATCAAGCCTTCGCAAGGTAAGTTTAGTGTTAGTTACCGTTTTATCGAGTCCGAAACGCCAACGAACCCGGTCCGGACGCAATTCGCGTTATTTTCGGGAACGGTTACGACTTTGTGCCACCGTTGCGAGCGCAACCGCACCTCGGGACGTGACAATTCATTTGATGTGTAGACGAGGAATACATAACACATCGCAAATCATATTATATCATACCATGAAACATAGAAATGAGATGCGATATCGCGTTCTAAGAAGCATCAGAAATCCATTGCTACGATACGTAGACATCTGCAGACGCTATTTCATTGCAAGGAAGTATCGCATTTACATTCATTTGATGTGTAGACGAGGAATACATAGCACTTCGCAAATCATATTATATCTTACCATGAAACATAGAAATGAGATGCGATATCGCGTTTTAAGAAGCATTAGAACTCTATTGCTTCGATACGTAGACATCTGCAAACGCTATTTCCTTACAAGGAAGTGTCGCATTTACATTCATTTGATGTGTAGACGAGGAATACATAACACATCGCAAATCATATTATATCTTACCATGAAACATAGAAATGAGATGCGATATCGCGTTCTAAGAAGCATCAGAAATCCATTGCTACGATACGTAGACATCTGCAGACGCTATTTCCTTGCAAGGAAGTGTCGCATTTACATTCATTTGATGTGTAGACGAGGAATACATAGCACTTCGCAAATCATATTATATCTTACCATGAAACATAGAAATGAGATGCGATATCGCGTTTTAAGAAGCATTTGAACTCTATTGCTACGATACGTAGACATCTGCAAACGCTATTTCCATGCAAGGAAGTGTCGCATTTACATTCATTTGAAGTGTAGACGGGGAATACATAATACTTCGCAAATCATATTATATCTTACCATGAAACATAGAAATGAGATGCGATATCGCGTTTTAAGAAGCATTAGAACACTATTGCTTCGATACGTAGACATCTGCAAACGCTATTTCCTTGCATGGATGTGTCGCATTTACATTCATTTGAAGTGTAGATGAGGAATACATGACACTTCGCAAATCATATTATATCTTACCATGAAACGTAGAAATGAGATACAATATAGCGTTCTAAGAATCATAAGAACTCTATTGTTACGATACGTAGACATCTGCAAACGCTATTTCCTTGCAAGGAAGTGTCGCATTTACATTCATTTGAATCGTAGACGAGGAATGCATAACACTTCGCAATGAATATTATATCTTATCATGAAACATAGATATGAGATGCAGTATCTCGTTTTAAGAAGCATTACAACTCTATTGCTACGATACGTAGACATCTGCAGACGCTATTTCCTAGCAAGGAAGTTTCGCATTTACATTCATTTGAAGTGTAGACGAGGAATACATGATACTTCGCAAATCATATTATATCTTACCATGAAACATAGAAATGAGATGCGATATCGCGTTTTAAGAAGCATTTGAACTCTATTGCTTCGATACGTAGACATCTGCAAACGCTATTTCCTTGCAAGGAAGTGTCGCATTTACATTCATTTGAATCGTAGACGAGGAATGCATAACACTTCGCAATGAATACTATATCTTATCATGAAACATAGATATGAGATGCAATATCTCGTTTTAAGAAGCATTTGAACTCTCTTGCTTCGATACGTAGACATCTGCAAACGCTATTTCCTTGCAAAGAAGTGTCGCCTTTACATTCATTTGAAGTGTAGAGGAGGAATGCATAACACTTCGCTAATCATATTACATTTTACCATGAAACAGAAATGAGATGCAATATCGCGTTTTAAGAAGCATTAGAACTCTATTGCTACGATACCTAGACATCTGAAGACGCTATTTCCTAGCAAGGAAGTGTCGCATTTACTTTCATTTGAATCGTAGACGAGGAATGCATAACACTTCGCAATGAATATTATATCTTACCATGATACACAGAAATGAGATGCGATATCGCGTTTTAAGAAGCATTAGAACACTATTGCTACGATAGGTAGATATCTGCAAATGCTATTTCCTTGCAAGGAAGTATCGCATTTACTTTCATTTGAATCGTAGACGAGGAATGCATAACACTTCGCAATGAATATTATATCTTAGCATGAAACATAGAAATGAGATGCGATATCGCGTTTTAAGAAGCATTAGAACTCTATTGCTACGATACGTAGACATCTGCAAACGCTATTTCCTAGCGAGCGAGTGTCGCAATTACATTCATTTGAAGTGTAGACGAGGAATACATAACACTTCGCAAATCATATTATATCTTATCATGAAACATAGATATGAGATGCAATATCTCGTGTTAAGAAGCATTTGAACTCTATTGCTTCGATACGTAAACATCTGCAAACGCTATTTCCTAGCAAGGAAGTGTCGCATTTACATTCATTTGAAGTGTAGGCGAGGAATACATAACACTTCGCAATGTATATTACATCTTGTCATGAAACATAGAAATGAGTTGCGATATCTTGTTTTAAGAAGCATTTGAACACTATTGCTTCGATACGTAGACATCTGCAAACGCTATTTCCTAGCAAGGAAGTGTCGCATTTTCATCCATTTGAATCGTAGACGAGGAATGCATAACACTTCGCAATGAATATTATATCTTATCATGAAACATAGAAATGAGGTGCGATATGTCGTTTTAAGAAGCATTAGAACTCTATCCCTACGATACGTAGACATCTGCAAACGCTATTTCCTTGCAAGGAAGAGTCGCATTTACATTCATTTGAAGTGTAGACGAAGAATACATGACACTTCGCAAATCATATTATATCTTACCATGAAACATAGAAATGAGATGCGATATCGCGTTTTAAGAAGCATCAGAAATTCAATGCTACGATACGTAGACATCTGCAAACACCATTTCCTTGCAAGGAAGTGTCGCATTTACATTCATTTGAATCGTAGACGAGGAATGCATAACACTTCGCAATGAATATTATATCTTATCATGAAACATAGATATGAGATGCAATATCTCGTTTTAAGAAGCATTTGAACTCTATTGCTTCGATACGTAGACATCTGCAAACGCTATTTCCTAGCAAGGAAGTGTCGCATTTACATTCATTTGAAGTGTAGGCGAGGAATACATAACACTTCGCAATGAATATTACATCTTATCATGAAACATAGAAATGAGTTGCGATATCTTGTTTTAAGAAGCATTAGAAAGCTATTGCTAACGATACGTAGGCATCTGCAAACGCTATTTCCTAGCGAGGAAGTGCCGCATTCACATTCATTTGAAGTATAGACGAGGAATACATAACACTTCGCAAATCATGTTACATCTTACCATGAAACATAGAAATGAGATGCGATATCGAGTTTTAAGAAGCATTAGAACACTATTGCTACGATACGTAGACATCTGCAAACGCTATTTCCTTGCAAGGAGGTGTCGCATTTACATTCATTTGAATCGTAGACGAGGAATGCATAACACTTCGCAAATCATATTACATCTTACCATGAATCATAGAAATGAGATGCGATATCGAGTTTTAAGAAGCATTAGAACTCTATTGCTACGATACCTAGACATCTGCAGACGCTATTTCCTAGCAAGGAAGTGCCGCATTTACATTCATTTGAATCGTAGACGAGGAATAGATGACACTTCGCAAATCATATTATATCTTACCATGAAACATAGAAATGAGATGCGATATCGCGTTTTAAGAAGCATCAGAAATCCATTGCTACGATACGTAGACATCTGCAAACGCTATTTCCTTGCAAGGAAGTGTCGCATTTACATTCATTTGAATCGTAGACGAGGAATGCATAACACTTCGCAAATCATATTATATCTTACCATGAATCCTAGAAATGAGATGCGATATCGAGTTTTAAGAAGCATTAGAACTCTATTGCTACGATACCTAGATATCTGCAGACGCTATTTCCTAGCAAGGAAGTGTCGCATTTATATTCATTTGAAGTGTAGACGAGGAATACATAACACTTCGCAAATCATATTATATCTTACCATGAAACATAGAAATGAGATGCGATATCGCGTTTTAAGAAGCATTAGAACTCTATTGCTACGATACCTAGATATCTGCAAACGCTATTTCCTTGCAAGGAAGTGTCGCATTTACAGTCACTTGAATCGTAGACGAGGAATGCATAACACTTCGCAATGAATATTATATCTTATCATGAAACATATATATGAGATGCAATACCTCGTTTTAAGAAGCATTAGAACTCTATTGCTACGATACCTAGACATCTGCAGACGCTATTTCCTAGCAAGGAAGTGTGGCATTTACATTCATTTGAAGTGTAGACGAGGAATACATGATACTTCGCAAATCATATTATATCTTACCATGAAACATAGAAATGAGGTGCGATATCGCGTTCTAAAAAGCATCAGAAATCCATTGCTACGATACGTAGACATCTGCAAACGCTATTTCCTTGCAAGGAAGTGTCGCATTTACATTCATTTGATGTGTGGACGAGGAATGCATAACACTTCGCAATGAATATTATATCTTATCATGAAACATAGATATGAGATGCAATATCTCGTTTTAAGAAGCATTTGAACTCTATTGCTTCGATACGTAGACATCTGCAAACGCTATTTCCTAGCAGGGAAGTGTCGCATTTACATTCATTTGAAGTGTAGGCGAGGAATACATAACACTTCGCAATGTATAACACATCTTGTCATGAAACATAGAAATGAGTTGCGATATCTTGTTTTAAGAAGCATTTGAACACTATTGCTTCGATACGTAGACATCTGCAAACGCTATTTCCTTGCAAGGAAGTGTCGCATTTTCATCCATTTGAATCGTAGACGAGGAATGCATAACACTTCGCAATGAATATTATATCTTATCATGAAACATAGAAATGAGGTGCGATATGTCGTTTTAAGAAGCATTAGAACTCTATCCCTACGATACGTAGACATCTGCAATCGCTATTTCCTTGCAAGGAAGAGTCGCATTTACATTCATTTGAAGTGTAGTCGAGGAATACATAACACTTCGCAAATCATATTATTTCTTACCATGAAACATAGAAATGAGATGCGATATCGCGTTCTAAGAAGCATCAGAAATCCATTGCTACGATACGTGGACATCTGCAGACGCTATTTCCTTGCAAGGAAGTGTCGCATTTACATTCATTTGATGTGTAGACGAGGAATACATAGCACTTCGCATATCATATTATATCTTACCATGAAACATAGAAATGAGATGCGATATCGCGTTTTAAGAAGCATTAGAACTCTATTGCTTCGATACGTAGACATCTGCAAACGCTATTTCCTTGCAAGGAAGTGTCGCATTTACATTCATTTGATGTGTAGACGAGGAATACATAGCACTTCGCAAATCATATTATAACTTACCATGAAACATAGAAATGAGATGCGATATCGCGTTTTAAGAAGCATTAGAACTCTATTGCTTCGATACGTAGACATCTGCAAACGCTATTTCCTTGCAAGGAAGTGTCGCATTTACATTCATTTGAAGTGTAGTCGAGGAATACATACCACTTCGCAAATCATATTATTTCTTACCATGAAACATAGAAATCAGATGCGATATCGCGTTTTAAGAAGCATTGGAACTCTATTACTACGATACGTAGACATCTGCAAACGCTATTTCCTTGCAAGGAAGTATCGCATTTACATTCATTTGAAGTGTAGGCGAGGAATACATAACACTTCGCAATGAATATTACATCTTATCATGAAACATAGAAATGAGATGCGATATCGCGTTTTAAGAAGCATTAGAGCTCTATTGCTACGATACGTTGACATCTGCAAACGCTATTTCCTTGCAAGGAAGAGTCGCATTTACATTCATTTGAAGTGTAGACGAGGAATACATAACACTTCGCATATCATATTATATCTTACCATGAAACATAGGAATGAGATGCGATATCGCGTTTTAAGAAGCATCAGAAATTCAATGCTACGATACGTAGACATCTGCAAACGCTATTTCCTTACAAGGAAGTGTCGCATTTACATTCATTTGAAGTGTAGAAGAGGAATACATAACACTTCGCAAATCATATTATATTTTACCATGAAGCATGGAAATGAGATGCCTTATCGCGTTTTAAGAAGCATTAGAACTCTATTGCTACGATACGTAGACATCTGCAAACGCTATTTCCTTGCAAGGAAGAGTCGCATTTACATTCATTTGAAGTGTAGACGAGGAATGCATAACACTTCGCAATGAATATTATATCTTATCATGAAACATAGAAATGAGGTGCGATATGTCGTTTTAAGAAGCATTAGAACTCTATCCCTACGATACGTAGACATCTGCAAACGCCATTTCCTTGCAAGGAAGTGTCGCATTTACATTCATTTGGAGTGTAGAAGAGGAATACATAACACTTCGCAAATCATATTATATCTTACCATGAAGCATGGAAATGAGATGCGATATCGCGTTTTAAGAATCATAAGAACTCTATTCCTACGATACGTAGACATCTCCAAACGCTATTTCCTTGCAAGGAAGTGTCGCATTTACATTCATTTGAAGTGTAGACGAGGAATACATGACACTTCGCAAATCATAATATATCTTACCATGAAACATAGACATGAGATGCGATATCGCGTTTTAAGAAGCATTAGAACTCTATTGCTACGATACGTAGACATCTGCAAACCCCATTTCCTTGCAAGGAAGTGTCGCATTTACATTCACTTGAATCGTAGACGAGGAATGCATAACACTTCGCAATGAATATTATACCTTATCATGAAACATAGATATGAGATGCAATATCTCGTTTTAAGAAGCATTTGAACTCTATTGCTTCGATACGTAGACATCTCCAAACGCTATTTCCTAGCAAGGAAGTGTCGCATTTACATTCATTTGAAGTGTAGGCGAGGAATACATAACACTTCGCAATGAATATTACATCTTATCATGAAACATTGAAATGAGTTGCGATAACTTGTTTTAAGAAGCATTTGAACACTATTGCTTCGATACGTAGACATCTACAAACGCTATTTACTAGCAAGGAAGAGTCGCATTTACATTCATTTGAAGTGTAGGCGAAGAATACATGACACTTCGCAAATCATATTATATCTTACCATGAAACATAGAAATGAGATGCGATATCGCGTTTTAAGAAGCATTAGAAATCTATTGCTACGATAAGTAGACATCTGCAAACGCCATTTCCTAGCGAGGAAGAGTCGCATTCACATTCATTTGAAGTGTAGACGAGGAATACATAACACTTCGCATATCATATTATATCTTACCATGAAACATAGAAGTGAGATGCGATATCGCGTTCTAAGAATCACAAGAACTCTATTGCTGTGATACGTAGACATCTGCAAACGCCATTTCCTAGCGAGGAAGAGTCGCATTCACATTCATTTGAAGTGTAGACGAGGAATACATAACACTTCGCATATCATATTATATCTTACCGTGAAACATAGATATGAGATGCAATATCTCGTATTAAGAAGCATTTGAACTCTATTGCTTCAATACGTAGACATCTGCAAACGCTATTTTCTAGCAAGGAAGTGTCGCATTTACATTCATTTGAAGTGTAGGCGAGGAATACATAACACTTCGCAATGTATATTACATCTTGTCATGAAACATAGAAATGAGTTGCGATATCTTGTTTTAAGAAGCATTTGAACACTATTGCTTCGATACGTAGACATCTGCAAACGCTATTTCCTAGCAAGGAAGTGTCGCATTTTCGTCCATTTGAATCGTAGACGAGGAATGCATAACACTTCGCAATGAATATTATATCTTATCATGAAACATAGAAATGAGGTGCGATATGTCGTTTTAAGAAGCATTAGAACTCTATCCCTACGATACGTAGACATCTGCAAACGCTATATCCTTGCAAGGAAGAGTCGCATTTACATTCATTTGAAGTGTAGACGAAGAATACATGACACTTCGCAAATCATATTATATCTTACCATGAAACATTGAAATGAGATGCGATATCGCGTTTTAAGAAGCATTTGAACTCTATTGCTTCGATACGTAGGCATCTGCAATCGCTATTTCCTTGCAAGGAAGTGTCGCATTTACATTCATTTGAAGTGTAGACGAGGAATACATGACACTTCGCAAATCGTATTATATCTTACCATGAAACATGGAAATGAGATGCGATATCGCGTTCTAAGAAGCATCAGAAATCCATTGCTACGATACGCAGACATCTGCAAACGCTATTTCCTTACAAGGAAGTGTCGCATTTACATTCATTTGATGTGTAGACGAGGAATACATAACACATCGCAAATCATATTATATCATACCATGAAACATAGAAATGAGATGCGATATCGCGTTCTAAGAAGCATCAGAAATCCATTGCTACGATACGTAGACATCTGCAGACGCTATTTCATTGCAAGGAAGTGTCGCATTTACATTCATTTGATGTGTAGACGAGGAATACATAGCACTTCGCAAATCATATTATATCTTACCATGAAACATAGAAATGAGATGCGATATCGCGTTTTAAGAAGCATTAGAACTCTATTGCTTCGATACGTAGACATCTGCAAACGCTATTTCCTTACAAGGAAGTGTCGCATTTACATTCATTTGATGTGTAGACGAGGAATACATAACACATCGCAAATCATATTATATCTTACCATGAAACATAGAAATGAGATGCGATATCGCGTTCTAAGAAGCATCAGAAATCCATTGCTACGATACGTAGACATCTGCAGACGCTATTTCCTTGCAAGGAAGTGTCGCATTTACATTCATTTGATGTGTAGACGAGGAATACATAGCACTTCGCAAATCATATTATATCTTACCATGAAACATAGAAATGAGATGCGATATCGCGTTTTAAGAAGCATTTGAACTCTATTGCTACGATACGTAGACATCTGCAAACGCTATTTCCATGCAAGGAAGTGTCGCATTTACATTCATTTGAAGTGTAGACGGGGAATACATAATACTTCGCAAATCATATTATATCTTACCATGAAACATAGAAATGAGATGCGATATCGCGTTTTAAGAAGCATTTGAACTCTATTGCTTCGATACGTAGACATCTGCAAACGCTATTTCCTTGCAAGGAAGTGTCGCATTTACATTCATTTGAATCGTAGACGAGGAATGCATAACACTTCGCAATGAATACTATATCTTATCATGAAACATAGATATGAGATGCAATATCTCGTTTTAAGAAGCATTTGAACTCTCTTGCTTCGATACGTAGACATCTGCAAACGCTATTTCCTTGCAAAGAAGTGTCGCCTTTACATTCATTTGAAGTGTAGAGGAGGAATGCATAACACTTCGCTAATCATATTACATTTTACCATGAAACAGAAATGAGATGCAATATCGCGTTTTAAGAAGCATTAGAACTCTATTGCTACGATACCTAGACATCTGAAGACGCTATTTCCTAGCAAGGAAGTGTCGCATTTACTTTCATTTGAATCGTAGACGAGGAATGCATAACACTTCGCAATGAATATTATATCTTACCATGATACACAGAAATGAGATGCGATATCGCGTTTTAAGAAGCATTAGAACACTATTGCTACGATAGGTAGATATCTGCAAATGCTATTTCCTTGCAAGGAAGTATCGCATTTACTTTCATTTGAATCGTAGACGAGGAATGCATAACACTTCGCAATGAATATTATATCTTAGCATGAAACATAGAAATGAGATGCGATATCGCGTTTTAAGAAGCATTAGAACTCTATTGCTACGATACGTAGACATCTGCAAACGCTATTTCCTAGCGAGCGAGTGTCGCAATTACATTCATTTGAAGTGTAGACGAGGAATACATAACACTTCGCAAATCATATTATATCTTATCATGAAACATAGATATGAGATGCAATATCTCGTGTTAAGAAGCATTTGAACTCTATTGCTTCGATACGTAAACATCTGCAAACGCTATTTCCTAGCAAGGAAGTGTCGCATTTACATTCATTTGAAGTGTAGGCGAGGAATACATAACACTTCGCAATGTATATTACATCTTGTCATGAAACATAGAAATGAGTTGCGATATCTTGTTTTAAGAAGCATTTGAACACTATTGCTTCGATACGTAGACATCTGCAAACGCTATTTCCTAGCAAGGAAGTGTCGCATTTTCATCCATTTGAATCGTAGACGAGGAATGCATAACACTTCGCAATGAATATTATATCTTATCATGAAACATAGAAATGAGGTGCGATATGTCGTTTTAAGAAGCATTAGAACTCTATCCCTACGATACGTAGACATCTGCAAACGCTATTTCCTTGCAAGGAAGAGTCGCATTTACATTCATTTGAAGTGTAGACGAAGAATACATGACACTTCGCAAATCATATTATATCTTACCATGAAACATAGAAATGAGATGCGATATCGAGTTTTAAGAAGCATTAGAACTCTATTGCTACGATACCTAGATATCTGCAGACGCTATTTCCTTGCAAGGAAGTGTCGCATTTACATTCATTTGATGTGTAGACGAGGAATACATAGCACTTCGCATATCATATTATATCTTACCATGAAACATAGAAATGAGATGCGATATCGCGTTTTAAGAAGCATTAGAACTCTATTGCTTCGATACGTAGACATCTGCAAACGCTATTTCCTTGCAAGGAAGTGTCGCATTTACATTCATTTGATGTGTAGACGAGGAATACATAGCACTTCGCAAATCATATTATAACTTACCATGAAACATAGAAATGAGATGCGATATCGCGTTTTAAGAAGCATTAGAACTCTATTGCTTCGATACGTAGACATCTGCAAACGCTATTTCCTTGCAAGGAAGTGTCGCATTTACATTCATTTGAAGTGTAGTCGAGGAATACATACCACTTCGCAAATCATATTATTTCTTACCATGAAACATAGAAATCAGATGCGATATCGCGTTTTAAGAAGCATTGGAACTCTATTACTACGATACGTAGACATCTGCAAACGCTATTTCCTTGCAAGGAAGTATCGCATTTACATTCATTTGAAGTGTAGGCGAGGAATACATAACACTTCGCAATGAATATTACATCTTATCATGAAACATAGAAATGAGATGCGATATCGCGTTTTAAGAAGCATTAGAGCTCTATTGCTACGATACGTTGACATCTGCAAACGCTATTTCCTTGCAAGGAAGAGTCGCATTTACATTCATTTGAAGTGTAGACGAGGAATACATAACACTTCGCATATCATATTATATCTTACCATGAAACATAGGAATGAGATGCGATATCGCGTTTTAAGAAGCATCAGAAATTCAATGCTACGATACGTAGACATCTGCAAACGCTATTTCCTTACAAGGAAGTGTCGCATTTACATTCATTTGAAGTGTAGAAGAGGAATACATAACACTTCGCAAATCATATTATATTTTACCATGAAGCATGGAAATGAGATGCCTTATCGCGTTTTAAGAAGCATTAGAACTCTATTGCTACGATACGTAGACATCTGCAAACGCTATTTCCTTGCAAGGAAGAGTCGCATTTACATTCATTTGAAGTGTAGACGAGGAATGCATAACACTTCGCAATGAATATTATATCTTATCATGAAACATAGAAATGAGATGCGATATCTCGTTTTAAGAAGCATTATAACTCTATCCCTACGATACGTAGACATCTGCAAACGCTATTTCCATGCAAGGAAGTGTCGCATTTACATTCACTTGAAGTGTAGACGAGGAATACATAACACTTCCCCAATCATATTATATCTTATCATGAAACATAGAAATGAGATGCGATATCGCCGTTTTAAAAAGCATTAGAAATCTATTGCTACGATACGTAGACATCTGCAAACGCTATTTCCTAGCGAGGAAATATCGCATTCACATTCATTTGAAGTTGAGACAAGGAATACATAGCACTTCGCAAATCATATTACATCTTACCATGAAACGTAGAACTGAGATGCGATATCGCGTTTTAAGAAGCATTGGAACTCTAATGCTACGATAGGTAGACATCTGCAATCGCTATTTCCTTGCAAGGAACTGTCGCATTTACATTCATTTGAAGTGTAGACGAGGAATACATAACACTTCGCAAATCATATTACATCTTACCATGAAACGTAGAAATGAGATGCGATATCGCGTTTTAAGAAGCATTAGAACTCTATTGCTACGATACCCAGACATCTGCAGACGCTATTTCCTTGCAAAGAAGTGTCGCATTTACATTCATTTGAAGTGTAGAGGAGGAATGCATAACACTTCGCAAATCATATTACATTTTACCATGAAACAGAAATGAGATGCAATATCGCGTTTTAAGAAGCATTAGAACTCTATTGCTACGATACCTAGACATCTGAAGACGCTATTTCCTAGCAAGGAAGTGTCGCATTTACTTTCATTTGAATCGTAGATGAGGAATGCATAACACTTCGCAATGAATATTATATCTTACCATGATACACAGAAATGAGATGCGATATCGCGTTTTAAGAAGCATTAGAACACTATTGCTACGATAGGTAGATATCTGCAAATGCTATTTCCTAGCGAGCGAGTGTCGCAATTACATTCATTTGAAGTGTAGACGAGGATTACATAACACTTCGCAAATCATATTATATCTTATCATGAAACATAGATATGAGATGCAATATCTCGTTTTAAGAAGCATTTGAACTCTATTGCTTCGATACGTAAACATCTGCAGACGCTATTTCCTAGCAAGGAAGTGTCGCATTTACATTCATTTGTGGTGTAGACGAGGAATACATAACACTTTGCAAATCATATTATATCTTACCATGAAACATAGAAATGAGATGCGATATCGCGTTTTAAGAAGCATTAGAAATCTATTGCTACGATACGTAGACATCTGCAAACGCTATTTCCTTGCAAGGAAGTGCCGCATTTACTTTCATTTGAATCGTAGGCGAGGAATGCATAACACTTCGCAATGTATATTATATCTTATCATGAAACATAGATATGAGATGCAATATCTCGTTTTAAGAAGCATTTGAACTCTATTGCTTCGATACGTAGGCATCTGCAAACGCTTTTTCCTTGCAAGGAAGTGTCGCATTTACATTCATTTGAAGTGTAGACGAGGAATACATGACACTTCGCAAATCATATTATATCTTACCATGAAACATGGAAATGAGATGCGATATCGCGTTCTAAGAAGCATCAGAAATCCATTGCTACGATACGTAGACATCTACAAACGCTATTTCCTTGCAAGGAAGTGTCGCATTTACATTCATTTGATGTGTAGACGAGGAATACATAGCACTTCGCAAATCATATTATATCTTACCATGAAACATAGAAATGAGATGCGAAATCGCGTTTTAAGAATTATAAGAGCTCTATTGCTACGATACGTAGACATCTGCAAACGCTATTTCCTTGCAAGGAAGTGTCGCATTTACATTCATTTGAATCGTAGACGAGGAATGCATAACACTTCGCAAATCATATTATATCTTACCATGAAACATAGAAATGAGATGCGATATCGCGTTCTAAGAAGCATTAGTACTCTATTGCTACGATACCTAGACATCTGCAGACGCTATTTCCTAGCAAGGAAGTGTCGCATTTACATTCGTTTGAAGTGTAGACGAGGAATACATGATACTTCGAAAATCATATTATATCTTACCATGAAACATAGAAATGAGATGCGATATCGCGTTTTAAGAAGCATTTGAACTCTATTGCTTCGATACGTAGGCATCTGCAATCGCTATTTCCTTGCAAGGAAGTGTCGCATTTACATTCATTTGAAGTGTAGACGAGGAATACATGACACTTCGCAAATCATATTATATCTTACCATGAAACATGGAAATGAGATGCGATATCGCGTTCTAAGAAGCATCAGAAATCCATTGCTACGATACGTAGACATCTGCAAACGCTATTTCCTTACAAGGAAGTGTCGCATTTACATTCATTTGGTGTGTAGACGAGGAATACATAACACATCGCAAATCATATTATATCTTACCATGAAACATAGAAATGAAATGCGATATCGCGTTCTAAGAAGCATCAGAAATCCATTGCTACGATACGTAGACATCTGCAGACGCTATTTCCTTGCAAGGAAGTGTCGCATTTACATTCATTTGATGTGTAGACGAGGAATACATAGCACTTCGCAAATCATATTATATCTTACCATGAAACATAGAAATGAGATGCGATATCGCGTTTTAAGAAGCATTAGAACTCTATTGCTTCGATACGTAGACATCTGCAAACGCTATTTCCTTGCAAGGAAGTGTCGCATTTACATTCATTTGAAGTGTAGTCGAGGAATACATAACACTTCGCAAATCATATTATTTCCTACCATGAAACATAGAAATGAGATGCGATATCGCGTTTTAAGAGGCATTAGAACTCTATTGCTACGATACCTAGACATCTGCAGACGCTATTTCCAAGCAAGGAAGTGTCGCATTTACATCCATTTGAAGTGTAGACGTGGAATACATAACACTTTGCATATCATATTATATCTTACCATGAAACACAGAAATGAGATGCGATATCGCGTTCTAAGGAGCATTAGAACTCTATTGCTACGATACGTAGACATCTGCAAACGCTATTTCCTTGCAAGGAAGTGTCGCATTTACATTCATTTGAAGTGTAGACGAGTAATACATAACACTTCCCCAATCATATTATACCTTACCATGAAACATAGAAATGAGATGCGATATCGCGTTTTAAGAAGCATTGGAACTCTATTACTACGATACGTAGACATCTGCAAACGCTATTTCCTTGCAAGGAAGTATCGCATTTACATTCATTTGAAGTGTAGGCGAGGAATACATAACACTTCGCAATGAATATTACATCTTATCATGAAACATAGAAATGAGATGCGATATCGCGTTTTAAGAAGCATTAGAGCTCTATTGCTACGATACGTTGACATCTGCAAACGCTATTTCCTTGCAAGGAAGAGTCGCATTTACATTCATTTGAAGTGTAGACGAGGAATACATAACACTTCGCATATCATATTATATCTTACCATGAAACATAGGAATGAGATGCGATATCGAGTTTTACGAAGCATCAGAAATCTATTGCTACGATACGTAGACATCTGCAAACCCTATTTCCTTGCAAGGAAGTGTCGCATTTACATTCATTTGAAGTGTAGACGGGGAATACGTGATACTTAGCAAATCGTATTATATCTTACCATGAAACATAGAAATGAGATGCGATATCGCGATTTAAGAAGCTTTAGAGCACTATTGCTTCGATACGTAGACATCTGCAAACTCTATTTCCTTGCAAGGAAGTGTCGCATTTACATTCATTTGATGTGTGGACGAGGAATGCATAACACTTCGCAATGAATATTATATCTTATCATGAAACATAGATATGAGATGCAATATCTCGTTTTAAGAAGCATTTGAACTCTATTGCTTCGATACGTAGACATCTGCAAACGCTATTTCCTAGCAAGGAAGTGTCGCATTTACATTCATTTGAAGTGTAGGCGAGGAATACATAACACTTCGCAATGAATATTACATCTTATCATGAAACATAGAAATGAGTTGCGATATCTTGTTTTAAGAAGCATTTGAACACTATTGCTTCGATACGTAGACATCTACAAACGCTATTTACTAGCAAGGAAGTGTCGCATTTTCATCCATTTGAATCGTAGACGAGGAATGCATAACACTTCGCAATGAATATTATATCTTATCATGAAACATAGAAATGAGGTGCGATATGTCGTTTTAAGAAGCATTAGAACTCTATCCCTACGATACGTAGACATCTGCAAACGCCATTTCCTTGCAAGGAAGTGTCGCATTTACATTCATTTGGAGTGTAGAAGAGGAATACATAACACTTCGCATATCATATTATATCTTACCATGAAACATAGAAGTGAGATGCGATATCGCGTTCTAAGAATCACAAGAACTCTATTGCTGTGATACGTAGACATCTGCAAACGCTATTTCCTTGCAAGGAAGTGTCGCATTTACATTCATTTGAATCGTAGACGAGGAATGCATAACACTTCGCAAATCATATTACATCTTACCATGAATTATAGAAATGAGATGCGATATCGAGTTTTAAGAAGCATTAGAACTCTATTGCTACGATACCTAGACATCTGCAGACGCTATTTCCTAGCAAGGAAGTGTCGCATTTACATTCATTTGGTGTGTAGACGAGGAATACATAACACATCGCAAATCATATTATATCTTACCATGAAACATAGAAATGAAATGCGATATCGCGTTCTAAGAAGCATCAGAAATCCATTGCTACGATACGTAGACATCTGCAGACGCTATTTCCTTGCAAGGAAGTGTCGCATTTACATTCATTTGATGTGTAGACGAGGAATACATAGCACTTCGCAAATCATATTATATCTTACCATGAAACATAGAAATGAGATGCGATATCGCGTTTTAAGAAGCATTAGAACTCTATTGCTTCGATACGTAGACATCTGCAAACGCTATTTCCTTGCAAGGAAGTGTCGCATTTACATTCATTTGAAGTGTAGTCGAGGAATACATAACACTTCGCAAATCATATTATTTCCTACCATGAAACATAGAAATGAGATGCGATATCGCGTTTTAAGAGGCATTAGAACTCTATTGCTACGATACCTAGACATCTGCAGACGCTATTTCCAAGCAAGGAAGTGTCGCATTTACATCCATTTGAAGTGTAGACGTGGAATACATAACACTTTGCATATCATATTATATCTTACCATGAAACACAGAAATGAGATGCGATATCGCGTTCTAAGGAGCATTAGAACTCTATTGCTACGATACGTAGACATCTGCAAACGCTATTTCCTTGCAAGGAAGTGTCGCATTTACATTCATTTGAAGTGTAGACGAGTAATACATAACACTTCCCCAATCATATTATACCTTACCATGAAACATAGAAATGAGATGCGATATCGCGTTTTAAGAAGCATTGGAACTCTATTACTACGATACGTAGACATCTGCAAACGCTATTTCCTTGCAAGGAAGTATCGCATTTACATTCATTTGAAGTGTAGGCGAGGAATACATAACACTTCGCAATGAATATTACATCTTATCATGAAACATAGAAATGAGATGCGATATCGCGTTTTAAGAAGCATTAGAGCTCTATTGCTACGATACGTTGACATCTGCAAACGCTATTTCCTTGCAAGGAAGAGTCGCATTTACATTCATTTGAAGTGTAGACGAGGAATACATAACACTTCGCATATCATATTATATCTTACCATGAAACATAGGAATGAGATGCGATATCGCGTTTTACGAAGCATCAGAAATCTATTGCTACGATACGTAGACATCTGCAAACCCTATTTCCTTGCAAGGAAGTGTCGCATTTACATTCATTTGAAGTGTAGACGGGGAATACGTGATACTTAGCAAATCGTATTATATCTTACCATGAAACATAGAAATGAGATGCGATATCGCGATTTAAGAAGCTTTAGAGCACTATTGCTTCGATACGTAGACATCTGCAAACTCTATTTCCTTGCAAGGAAGTGTCGCATTTACATTCATTTGATGTGTGGACGAGGAATGCATAACACTTCGCAATGAATATTATATCTTATCATGAAACATAGATATGAGATGCAATATCTCGTTTTAAGAAGCATTTGAACTCTATTGCTTCGATACGTAGACATCTGCAAACGCTATTTCCTAGCAAGGAAGTGTCGCATTTACATTCATTTGAAGTGTAGGCGAGGAATACATAACACTTCGCAATGAATATTACATCTTATCATGAAACATAGAAATGAGTTGCGATATCTTGTTTTAAGAAGCATTTGAACACTATTGCTTCGATACGTAGACATCTACAAACGCTATTTACTAGCAAGGAAGTGTCGCATTTTCATCCATTTGAATCGTAGACGAGGAATGCATAACACTTCGCAATGAATATTATATCTTATCATGAAACATAGAAATGAGGTGCGATATGTCGTTTTAAGAAGCATTAGAACTCTATCCCTACGATACGTAGACATCTGCAAACGCCATTTCCTTGCAAGGAAGTGTCGCATTTACATTCATTTGGAGTGTAGAAGAGGAATACATAACACTTCGCATATCATATTATATCTTACCATGAAACATAGAAGTGAGATGCGATATCGCGTTCTAAGAATCACAAGAACTCTATTGCTGTGATACGTAGACATCTGCAAACGCTATTTCCTTGCAAGGAAGTGTCGCATTTACATTCATTTGAATCGTAGACGAGGAATGCATAACACTTCGCAAATCATATTACATCTTACCATGAATTATAGAAATGAGATGCGATATCGAGTTTTAAGAAGCATTAGAACTCTATTGCTACGATACCTAGACATCTGCAGACGCTATTTCCTAGCAAGGAAGTGTCGCATTTACATTCATTTGAATCGTAGACGAGGAATAGATGACACTTCGCAAATCATATTATATCTTACCATGAAACATAGAAATGAGATGCGATATCGCGTTTTAAGAAGCATCAGAAATCCATTGCTACGATACGTAGACATCTGCAAACGCTATTTCCTTGCAAGGAAGTGTCGCATTTACATTCATTTGAATCGTAGACGAGGAATGCATAACACTTCGCAAATCATATTACATCTTACCATGAATCATAGAAATGAGATGCGATATCGAGTTTTAAGAAGCATTAGAACTCTATTGCTACGATACCTAGATATCTGCAGACGCTATTTCCTAGCAAGGAAGTGTCGCATTTATATTCATTTGAAGTGTAGACGAGGAATACATAACACTTCGCAAATCATATTATATCTTACCATGAAACATAGAAATGAGATGCGATATCGCGTTTTAAGAGGCATTAGAACTCTATTGCTACGATACCTAGATATCTGCAAACGCTATTTCCTTGCAAGGAAGTATCGCATTTACAGTCACTTGATTCGTAGACGAGGAATGCATAACACTTCGCAATGAATATTATATCTTATCATGAAACATATATATGAGATGCAATACCTCGTTTTAAGAAGCATTAGAACTCTATTGCTACGATACCTAGACATCTGCAGACGCTATTTCCTAACAAGGAAGTGTGGCATTTACATTCATTTGAAGTGTAGACGAGGAATACATGATACTTCGCAAATCATATTATATCTTACCATGAAACATAGAAATGAGGTGCGATATCGCGTTCTAAAAAGCATCAGAAATCCATTGCTACGATACGTAGACATCTGCAAACGCTATTTCCTTGCAAGGAAGTGTCGCATTTATATTCATTTGATGTGTGGACGAGGAATGCATAACACTTCGCAATGAATATTATATCTTATCATGAAACATAGATATGAGATGCAATCTCTCGTTTTAAGAAGAATTTGAACTCTATTGCTTCGATACGTAGACATCTGCAAACGCTATTTCCTAGCAAGGAAGTGTCGCATTTACATTCATTTGAAGTGTAGGCGAGGAATACATAACACTTCGCAATGTATAATACATCTTGTCATGAAACA